>NC_068359.1:20927385-21012385 GCF_020536995.1 Dreissena polymorpha | reverse complement strand
ATCCAGGTAAAGATAAGCACTGATCAGAGATCATCACTGACCACTGATGTAAACTATCTGCACTTACAGAGAGTTTAAAGCATTTATTTAATTTCTGAAGAATTATCATACCATGAAAATATACCTGATCTATCATTAATGAATTTATAAGTTATTAACTATCATCAATGAATTTAAAAGTTATTAAAAATTGTAATTTAAATAAATATAAGAAAAATGACCCCCCCTGGCAGCCAAGTTTTTTTACCAGTCTAAACCATTTTCGAACTCATCCGTCATATCCAAGAAGTTCACAATCTGTCAAAAAAACTGATATAAATATAAGTTTCTGTTAGTCTAGAAGTTGCTTCAAAAATTTAGTTTATAAAATTAGTCTAACTTAATCTAAAGAACGCAATTTATGGAGAGTGGAAAACTCCAGTTACTCAAATGTAAAACATAAGAAGAATTTACAAAAGTTATTTCAATCAAAAGAGTTTTTATAATTAAGAAAATGCAAAATAACAAGGTTTCCTTGGAAACAGTTTCATAGCACAGTAGTCTGCTAAATACAACAAAACACAGTAGGTTAACTTGGCTTATCAGTAAAGATCAAAGATAAGGCTCTACAGTGCATTAGTACATGTACATTTATTTTATGAGATAGGTTTATCAAATTGCATGCAAACTACTGTCTTTATGAACACCACATTTCATGAAAGAAGTCCCAGGTTTATACAAGGGAGTTAACTATTACTTAACTATTAGAAAGTATGTACAGGTTATCTTTCTTTAACATTATGGCTTATCACAACTAGACTGTTTTCACTTTATACATATAGGGAAAACTACCCGCCCCTTGGCAGCCATGTTTTTCAAGCAAAGGTTACCATTTCTGAACTTATCCAAGATATCATTGAGACAAATCTTCTGAGCAAGTTTCATGAGGATCGGAAAATAAATGTGGCCTCTAGAGTGTTAACAAGGTTTTACTATAGCCATATAAGGAAAAATGCCCCGCCACCTGGCGGCCATGTTTTTTTAAACCAACCAACATCATTTTCGAACTCGTCCAATATATTATTGGGATGAATCTTCT
This sequence comes from Dreissena polymorpha, assembly GCF_020536995.1. Taxonomy (NCBI): domain Eukaryota; kingdom Metazoa; phylum Mollusca; class Bivalvia; order Myida; family Dreissenidae; genus Dreissena; species Dreissena polymorpha. The sequence continues at coordinate 21,011,307 of NC_068359.1, read as the reverse complement.
GACCAAGTTTTATGAGGATCGGACAATGAATGTGGCCTCTAAAGTTTTAACAAGATTTTGCTATAGCCATATAAGGAAAAATGCCCCGCCCCTTCGCAGCCATGTTTTTCAAGCAAACGTAACCATTTTCGAAGTCATCCAAGATATCATTGAAACCAATCTTCTGAGCAAATTTCATGAAGATTGGACAATAAATGTGGCCTCTAGAGAGTGAACAAGGCAAATGTTGACGTTGCACAACGGACGTTGGACGACGGACAAAAGGCGATAACAAAAGCTCACCATGACCACGTTGTGCTCAGGTGAGCTAAAAAAAACACTCAATGCTTACCTTTTTTATTGTCATGGTTGTCAATGTAACGGTCTAGTTTCGGCTTCGAACACTGTGACAAACACTTCACATTTAAGCGCAGAGTCGGTATATATTTAAACGTTGCCTTATCTCTGTAGCAATAAAACTGCCGACCAATTAAGATAACTTGTAACAACACCATAAATAATCGCAACTATCACTATTGCATGCCACTTTGCGACAGTCGCATGCTCCATTAAATTCAGCAGTGCATGTCGCTTACATCATGGAAATAGATTGCATAACGACTGCTGTAAAACGGCTGGTAAACATAGCGTCTTATGTCATTTGAAGGATATATTAAGTCTAAAAAATGCGGATTTTCAAAAAATCGCCATTTGCAAAAATTTGTCGCCAGAATATTTATTTTGTTGCCATTGGCGATCGACAGCGGGAACCCTGATAAGTATATTGATTAATTATTAATCTACGTGCAGATTCCAAAATTTCTAGCCTTTAGACTAGCTCGTGAAGTAGTTGTCACGGAATTTGCAGTCTGGTATATGTTTCGTCGTGGTTGGAAATTATCTAGCCGTATGGCTTATTAAGTATAGAATTGTCATTCAGTGCTGTTAATCAGTAATAAGTTTGTTTAAGCTCATAAAAGTTAAAAAAATTATTCATCTGTTACGGCTGCCTTTCATGTAATACGGTTGCTTATTTGATTCTTTAATTAGTCGACATTCCTAAGTAAGGTGTGAAAAACTGTTTTAAAGAGTTGCGGCATCGACATATGAAATCCAAGAACGGCAATCATCGAAGGTAGTTCTGAGAAATTGAGTTTCACAAATAATTTTATTCGGTTTCTAATTTCATTCTTTAATTAGTCGACGTTCCTATGTAAGGCGTGAAAACTGTTTTTAATTAGTTGCAGCATCGATATTATGTAATTCAATGACAGCAGCCGTCAAAGGTAGTTCTCAGAAATTGAGTAACACAAATAATTTAATTATCTTTTAGACAATTGATAAATAGATGATTTCATACAAGCAATATATCAGTTCACTGAAAATGGCCGTGTCTTTAACTGTTGGGGAAAAATTCTCCACTAATGGTGCATTAATAGGCAAAATTGAACTGTACCAGCGTTCAAATTGTGCACAGTTTTACAAAAGTAGTTCAAGGAACATTGAGGCTGCTAAAAGCAGATGCCCTAAGAAAATTTTCAATGAAAACCTTAAGTGTCCGAAATTACATACAGATCAGTAATAAATCAATATATTTATGTGTCATAACAGATGTACGGCTAGATAATCTCCATAGGAAATGCTATTCGTACAGAGCCGTACAGCTAGCCTCTTGTCTAGCCGTACAAGGCCGTACGACTAGCCACTGCTGTCCGGAAAATACTCGCCAACTACTATCGTTGAGTGACCGGAATTGACGCTGCCCTTATTCGACGCATTTTTTGTTTTGCCTGTTTGAAACATAAGCGACATCCGTTGACGTCATACAATAGCACATGGTACATTACGCACAATTTACTATAGTCGTTGTTTGTTATGTGGAAAACAGAGGGTTAAAAGGTAAGATATGGTTGATTGGTTTGCAATTGATGGAATATTATGTATTTTACTTAATGCAAAACTTTTGAACACTTTACACCCAATTGTCTTTGTAAATAAGACCGTGGAATAATGCATCGGTTTCGTCTGCAAAAGTTCACTATTTCATTCATAAGTCACGTGACTGTCACATGACAAAACATTGTATAAATAGATTAATTTTTACTATGAAAAAGGTGTACGCGTAAACTTTGATTAGTCCGGATATGTTTTTTGGTTATGCTGTAATACAATTTAAATTACATGTAGCAAGTGTTTATGTTGGTAATTGCATATTTTATTTAGTACTTATTTTCATTTACTTAATTATAATTGTAGGTTCCACAAAAGAAGTACAGGTTATATTCACCCTACTTCCATAAACACAGCTTATGACAAGGGGTTGATGACAGGGCCCCCTATTAAGGCCACTGCCAGAAAGTATGGCATCCCAAAATTAAAAACCTTATTTGATTTAATTAATTTCAGTTCCATATTGCTTTTACAGTGGAACAAATTTAAGTACAACAATCATGAGTTAATATTTTATGCATTCAGTCTCCACATGAGTGATATTTACATTGAAATCAGGTAACCAATCAGATGCGTCGTTTTAGGGCACTCTCAAAGAAAATGGCCACCATGGGGGGGGGGTACTCAATCAGCTACTGCAGTGCGTCTGCATACAGTTCTGTGTTGATGCAATTATAATTTCCCAATAATTTGCAGATATAACTTATATGGTATGATTTTTTTTGTAATTTGTTATTAGCCTAGTATCTTTGATTTAATTGTCGTTCAAGTTTATGCTTTATTTCGATTTTAGAGTAGGTAAAAACGAAACATGCCAAAAGCGGGTGGGGTATGGAAAAATATCTTATTTGTAAAGTTTGGGCAAATTAGAAGTTTGATGACATTTGGTAAAATACTTTTCTTTAAAAAGAACAATTATTTTTTAACAGATAACTTTGGTGTCTTTAAATGTTATTGAATGGTTTATTGTTATAACTTATAAAAAAAACTTTTTTTTCAGGAATATCACAGTGTCAACAGAAACTGGGATACTGTATCTCATTCTGCATCAAGCTCAAGACTTCTACACCTGGAATTTTATTAACTCTTGCAATTAATATTATACATCACCACAGTTACATAACTATGTTCTTTGAAAAAAATAAAATAAAGATACTTTAGATGTGTGTCTACTTCATACCCTTATATGAAAAAAAATATCCTACACATTCAGAAATATAATGAAATGGATGTTTGCTACACATCAAATGTTGTCATGTATTCATTTAACATAACATGTGATGTGTTGACATGACAATTAACACTGCTAAGAAAACATTTACTTCGAATTAAAATAAGTGTCCCTGCATGTCAAATGTCAATTGGCTAAATATCCATATGGGTGAAACTTTCACCTGCATGATCACAGTCATCCTTAACTGGTTGTGTGTTGGGCTATCCCAATTAACTACCCGTCATGGCAGATTTGTTCAAAACAAGACGAGTATCAATGTTTGAAGAATTATTATTGCTTTTACAGTCTTGACGCTTACCCCTAGCCAGACAGTCCAGGGCTAGTGATATGTATTAAATTTGTGCAATTAAAATTTCCAGATGAATATTGTCGGGCTAGTGGGTATTTTAACCTGTTCTATTAAATTTAATGCATACATACATGTATTCGGACTGCTGCTAGTTGTTCAACAAGATGTGTTTGTGAAACACAATGTCCCCCTATATGACGTTTGACCTTGAAGGATGACCTTGACCTTGACCCTTCACCACTAAAAATGTGCAGCTCCATGAGATACACACGCATTTCAAATATAAAATTGCTAGCTTCAATATTGCAGAAGTGACATTACATGAGCAATTTTGACCCATATATTTGACCTTGAAGGATGACCTTGACCTTTCACCACTCAAAATGTGCAGCTCCATGAGATACACATGCATGCCAAATATGAAGTTGATATCTTCAATATTGCAAAAGCATTAATAAAATAAGCGATTTGGGCCACATATATTTGACCTCTGACCTTGAAGGATGACCTTGACCTTTCACCACTCAAAATGTGCAGCTTCATGAGATACACATGCATGCCAAATATGAAGTTGCTATCTTCAATATAGCAAAAGTTATTGCAAAATATTAAAGTTGGCGCAAACCAACCAACAGACCAACAGACCAACCAACCAACAGACAGGGCAAAAACAATATGTCCCCCACTACTATGGTGGGGAACAAAAAAATGCTAAAGTGAAGACTGCTTGTATATGCTGGTTAGTCTGAGACATTCTAACAAGCAATAACTGTGACACTCCAAAAACTTGCTCATTAAAGTGTGTGTATGTGCAGGAGCTTGTGTGTGTGTGTTTGGTACAAGCTCATCTCAAAAACTGATTCACTATTTAGTTTTTAACCTTATAGAAGTAAAACCTGACTGTAAAATGTTTACTATCATTGTAAAGATTTTGTTGTTGGGATGAAATATTATAAATTGTAATCCCTATGATTAACACAGAAAACATTAACCGAACGCTAATTCCTATTGATGTAGCAGAGCCAAAAGACCTTGAAGTATAGATGGTTAATGGATGATGTATCTTATAATGATAGTACTAGTAGGTACTAGTTGGTTTGTCTTTTTGGATACATCTAATAGTATATTTAATTGTTTTCATTAATAAAATGGGTTAACTTAGTAATCCTGCTCTGTGGTTGAATCTTCAGGAAATGTTAACATAAGCACATACATTGTATTTGATACATGTATGCCGGTGACCCTCAACTGCAATTTTGGTTACATACATGGTAGCCTAAGGTGTAATTATTTCTAAGTGATGAACCTGAGTTGAGGCTTAAACTTACCAACCCATGAGTGAGTCAGAGATCAGCACCCTACCGGTTAAGCTGGCCGGGGTAAGCTTTGAATTGGGGACTTACTTTTGCTTAATAATGATCTTAAATAATATTATAGTTGTCAACAATTTGATTTTTATGTATTTTAAAAGCACAACAAGTTAGGCTTGCAACATAACTAATAAAAAGATATAAATTATTATACAATTTACAAATCAGACATATTTAACAATAAAGTAGTCTTATGTGCACTGAAATGTGCAATTACCAATTGGTTTTTATTTCTTTAGATTTAGAAAAATGAGCTAATATAATACAAAAAATGTTTATTTTTTAATATGTGGGTGGGTTTAAATTAACTTGCACTCAAAAATTATAATAGTCTAGGGTTGTTTTAATTTCTGACAGGTTTCTGCACACAGTACAGTAATTAAGGTATGATCTTGTTATTTTTGTCAGTAGTAAATTACAGCGCCATTAATTACAATGATATTGAACTAGTATCAAGCAGATGGTCGTTCAGTGATTTTTTTTGCTTTTTTTTGTTACAGCCTGTGGCATTTGGATTGGGAAAATTAGCGCGATAAACCATGAAATTGGGAAAAATAGCGCGATAAACCATGAAATTGGGAAACATTATAAATATGATAATAAGAACAGAATAAAAATTGCTAAGTTCATGTATGACAGCATTTTTATATTAAACAGGTGTTGCTTTCATGTCTTCTTACAACATTTAGTTAATATCCTTCCACATGCATATTAAACTTGCAATAATCTAAAGATTCTTCAATATACATGTACCATTATGATTTAATCATAATCTCTTTAAGAGTATGAATTTAATTCAGGATGTTTTTTAAAGTAAAATATGATATGGTGAAAACATTAACAAATATTAAAAAACACGCTTTTGTGTTCTTGCTGTGTTAATGTTGTATTAAATGGAGCTAATACGTACATTTCATTTGTTTACCTTTTAATATCTTGCACAATTGACATCCTCAGTTCAATGCTATTTCACCAAACTATACAGCGTAACAAACATAATAAAGCAGAATATGCATATGAATCTGAATATACACAGATCCACTAACATATAAATCAAATCATGTTTGTCTCTTTCCATTTTCGAACAGTTCTCGTCTTCAATGCTTTAACATTGTGAACTCCAATTTCCCAACACAGATTTCTGTGACGCACATTCACTGTGAACATTTCTAATAAATATTTGTTGTTGTTCATCTCAAACATAGTATTTTGCGTTAATTGACACACACATTAAATTATCTCCTAATAACCATGTGATATCCGCTGTTAATTTTAGTGTCATTTATCATTTCCGCTGCTCATCGCAAACTTCTCGTCTGCTTGCCGCCATCTTGGACGTGTGTAAAAACAGGCGTTAACAATCGGGATACATCAACTATCGTCAGTATCCTCCGCAATATAGAGAGAGATGTGTGGATAGCAATGTAAAATCGTATTCGGCTACATTCGCGAACATTCGTAAGTCAGTTGTCATTCGGCGAAGACTCGACAAGCGCGATCGGCACTCGTTCAACGAAATTAACGCTAAATGACATTGTAATCTTATTGGCTTACTGGTCATGTACGTAATTCCGGCCACTTTTGGGACTATTTTAGAAAAATCTTTAGTGTTAGGCAACTGGTTGAAACTAAACTTCACATATATAATCCTGGGTTTAAAACTCACCTAGCATGAAAATTTAAATAGAGTTAGATCGGTGAATGTTACTTATAATGAACAGAAAATGATGACATGTAAACTAAGCATTTTCGTAGGTTAAATGTACCTAAAAAATCGGCCACTTTTCAGTTTGATCTGCAGATAAAATTACAAAGCAATATCTTTTAACAAATGTCCTCAATTTCAGAGTATTAATCAATGTTTATACTAATAAAATTTTTTTGAAATTTAAAATAAATGCGAAATTATTATACCAGTTACTCCCCCTACCTATTTTAATAAATACAAACAATGGGAAACTGCTTATTCATTAAAAAAAAAATTGTTTTTAATGTGTTTAATAAATTTTTTCAAACATAGCTAAAAAAGTAAACACATTTTGTTTGAAAAGTTGACTTCAGTGTTGATTATTAGTAAACGATTATATATAATATTAAAACATGTAATCTAGTAATATTCTTATAAAGGGAGGTAATTCATATATTAAAAATTTATATTTAGTTTCTGATTTGTATGTTTTGAATATAAGTTTTTGTACAATTAATTGGTAAAACTTTAATTAAAGTTTATTAGATAAAATAAAAATAATTTTATCAAATATATTTGTTTCTTATATGAATATAATTGTTGCAACTCACGATGACATCACTTTCTGCATGAGCCAAATATTTCCTGCTATATTTGTGACATTTTAACATAAAAAGTTTACAGTGATATGGTTCTTACATTTGCAAAATATTGAGAGTGGGGATGGTTTTCATGTTGATTTTTCAAAATAAAAACAAAATATGTGCGTTAAGATCATGAAAATGATTTTACACAGGTGGCCGATTTTTTACGTACAGGCCGGAATTACGTACATGACCAGTAATTGGGAAAATAAAAATAAATAAAAATAATGATTGTTTTTATTAGTAATAAATTGGCAATTTATCGCTTTTATTCTATTTATAAAGTCAATATAGCGGATAGGTAAGGTGTGTCATGTAGAGCGAATACTGGCAGACCCCCCCCCCCCCCCCCCCCCCCCCCCGAACCCTAAATCTTGCATTATCTCGGCAGTCTCGTTACGCGTGATTTTACAATGTCAATATCGTGAATACCGTAATTACTCTATGTTTTCGGACACTCTAAGTTTTCGGACACCCCTTTTTTAGCAAAAATAATTATTTTTCGTGACTCTAAATTTTTGGACACACGAGTTTTCGACCATAATTAATTTCTCTAAGTTTTCGGACAGTATATTTACCAGCGCTATTTTACCAAATGTCGGTCCTGTTTTCGATATCTAATGACACTTCGATCATGGGGTTTTACAACCAGATTAACATCATAAAACATGGCAGGTGCATGCCTGAGGGCAACGGACCATTACATTTGCGTTATTGTGTAAATTACCTTGTAAACCGGTATTAAACAATTGTTTCGCCCGATAGCATAAGCGCTGTGACAATAACCAGGGGTAGTGCCAATTAACAGTTCAATTATCAACCGCAATGGTACTACACCTTCTCAGTAAAATAACTGTGACAAATACTAAATGCTTCAAAGTGTGATGGAAGGTATTATACAACAACTATCGGAAATGAACAACAAAGAATTCATACATGTATATTGCTTTTTTATCGCGTTAATTACAGGTTCATACTAGCGATTATCGGTACATCACTTGCTCATCTTTGAACTCGTTGGTCAAAGTACAACCTTGTAGTAACTTTCAGTCAAATAAATTAAGCATTTAAAATTATTAAAAATATAATAATATTAAAATATAACATATATAACTAATTTATACTATACGGCATGGTATTTTACAAGCGCGTGCTATTACCGTTATTCGTTGATACAATTGACGCTATTTTTGGACACTTCAATTTTCGACTCTAAGTTTTCGGACACCTGTATTTTGTGAATATTTTTTGTATCTACAGTAAGTTTTCGGACACGAACAATATTAATTATTTTTAAGTGTCCGAAAACATAGAGTAATTACGGTAGACTTGGGTCATTTCGTTTTTCAACGAATTTTCAACACAATCATTTTAATTGAAACTGTTGTATAAAATAAAAGGTAAATGTGTTATGAAATAACAAAATTTATTACTTAAATCCCCATATTGAGTAACAAAACTTCAACAAACTGCTTGTGCGTTGAAATCGAGCACTCGAGGATACCCTTGTTTAAAGAAAACTGCCATATGTCAGTAGCCAGAAATTAACGTTCTCCAACAAAGTGTCATTGCCCACTCACCTTTTAATAACTGCACAGATCACCGCTTCTAAATAAACCTGTTTTAAAATCTACTTAGATCTATCATATATTCTTTGTGGGTATTTGTTGTTATTGTTGGGTCCGTCTAAATACCGTACCCAAAATACGAGTAACGCCTATAACTAAATATAAAGATGAATTTACAACAATGTAATTGACAACTTGTATAGATCTAGTAAACTGTAATTTAATTACCGTTCAAATTTCTTTGTCTACAGTACTTTGCTGTGTTTGTATATTAAACGCAGCTTTTAGGGTAGGCTGCAAATTGCAGGCTGCGCTATCGGGGTACCGGTAAATTTTTATGTATATTAAAACGCAGCCATTATACTTATAGACATCGTTGCAGCCAATATAGATATCGTTGGAAAACGCAGCCAATATAAAAATAGAAGGCAAACGCAGCCAATATAGGAATAGAAGGGAAACCAGCCAATATTGAGCAGGGCCGTACGCAGGATATTTTGACTGGGGGGCCCAAGTGGGGAGGGTACGGGAGGGGTCTCCCCTACCTATTTTGTTTAATGTCGCACGTTTTAAGGGGAATTTTTATGCTTTAAAAACTTATTTTGTGACATAAATTTATGGAATTGTATAACATGTAAATCATCAACTTTCTGAAGTCTAAAGCCTTAAAGATTGGTGTGAAATTCACACCAATGTTTAAAGCTTTAGATTTCAGAAATGTATGATGGTTGCTGAAGAAGGAAAGCAAACTTTGAAAATCAAACAACTTTATTAAGAAATGTAAAATAAAGTATGACTGACATATAACCATGATAGTATTTTTTCTTTGAATTTTAACCTCATCTAAAGTTTCAAAATAGATTCATAATGAAATGTTTATCATCTACTACACCATTTCACTTTCACCATCATCAACACAGATAAACCATCACAATCTCTACAACTCCGACATTTGAATGGATTTTTCTCTATAACAACCGTTTTCCGGAAGTTTTTTACGCAACGCTTTCAGATATTGAGCAGATTTTTGGTATGTGAGACTATACATAACGTACATATGAAGTGTGAAATTCGATCCGGTCCAATAACGTTTGGCTATTTATGGGCCTTTTACATCTCTATAATAACGCTCGACAGGTCCCTGTATACATTTAAGTATGCTTTAGAGTACCCGGAGTATATTTCAAGAGTGCCCGAGCCGACAATGACATATCGAACTATAATACCGTTTTTAGGAGGTTTTTTACGCAACTCTTTCTAATATAGAGCTCATTTTTATGCTCCCGGTAGGATGGCATATAGCAGTCGGACTGTCCGTCCGGATTTTCATATTCCGGCCATTTTCAAATAGTTTTAAGATATTGACCCGATATTTGGTGTGCGAGTCTACCTACATGACTTTCAGATGAAGTATCAGTTTCGTTCCGGTCCATTTATTTTTGACGAATTTATGGGTCTTGGACTTAGACAATAACGATTATCCACATCACCTCTCTTATTGCTTCCAACATTATTTGTTTTTCACAAATTATTAACGTCAGCAATTTCCAGACCTACGAACTACTGTATCAGTTGTTTCCATTCGCTGCTTTTCTTTCATTGGCCAATCAAAAGATCTGTTAAATAAATCATAGATAGTTGAAGAATACAGGATCACAAGGGGTAGTTGACTGATCGGTGATGTGTGTACAAGGCGATAAGAAAACATCGCCTAGGGGCTTATCTCCACTGGCGAGTAAATTAGCGCTGATCCCTTTGTTTAACAGGGACAATAAAACACGTCTGCTCTTTTCTATTGAGTGAAAGTGTACTGTGGGCCCTTTCACGAGAGAAAAATTTGCAGTAGGCTCATTATTTAAAAAATATAACTCGACAGCCAACTGGGGGGCCCGGGCCCCTGAGCCTACCCCCTGGGTACGGGCCTGTATTGAGATAGAAGGCAAAAACTTATGAGATTATATGTTGTTTGTGGCAAATTTTATTTAAATCGAGATTTGCAAAGTGTGATTGTAAGGATGTACAATTAGCCGCTAATTAATACTCCCCTTTGAATTTCAAACCTAATGACCCTTAATTATACCGGGTTTTTATTTGGTCAGCATACATATTTGCTACCCACAATTTCTTTCGCGTTTTTACACAGGTAGTAAGACCGGTGTTTGCACAATTGTTACCTTGATAAATGTCACGGTTAAGGATGTGCAATTTATTTCCTTATATATTACATATAAAATAGCTAAAGTTCGATATCAATTTTTACCATGATCAAGCAATGACCCACTATATCATCATACATCATTAGAAAGATAAATGCATATTCTTTTGAAAAAATGGATGTCATTCAATTCTATACACACCGGTTTTGATAGCTGTGCAGGCGACCATTTTGGGCTCAAATCGTATGACCCCCTTTCAAAGCCGGGAACCATCAACAGAAAAAGTAGAGCACAAAAATGGCTTTTTTTCTTATTGCTTACAAATATTATTATCTTCAAATAAATACCACAACCAACCATTTGCAATGTATTTTACAAATCCTATGCAGCATGCACTGAACAATGTGTGTTAAGTATCAATATAAAGAAGTGAAACTCCAGCTGCTGGAGCAGTATTGAATTTTCATTAAAAACAATTAGTTGGTCCTTTATTTGAGGCAAGTGACCGATTGCCCAAACAGTACAAAAAGCACAAAACAGCACAATACAAACCAACATAAACACAAAATATGAATAAAGCTGGGGTCACCGCCTTGGAACGGTCAATGCAAAGCATTGGGGTTTTAAACCTGGTTATAGAGCGCTCAACCTCACACTTGGCCCAGCAATATTCATAATACATTTAAGTGTGAATAAAATTTAACGTCATAGCATTGTAACTCAAATTAAACAATAATAAAAGAGAACTAAAACGCATTCAATTTAATTACTATTTAATTACTCAATTGCATTGAAGATACAAGAGTAACAGAGTTACAACTTTTTGACGAACGATCAAATAAAACTATTAACAATTGTCAACTACATTCCTTCTTTATAGAAAAAGATTTGAGAATATAGCGTCATGGAGTTAATATCTCAGATAATCATCGCGCAAATACAGGAAGAAGCAGCAATAATGGGTGTAAAAATTCCATATTACATAGCTTGGTTGTTTATGTGACTGCTAAAAAAATAAAAAATAATAATTAAATCAAACAAGAAACGCCTATCAGAGAGAAAATATAAATAAATTGGAACGTTATAAACCCAATGACCTATGCATGTAGATTACAACTGGGAAAGTCGGTCGTATGGCGTCACAAAAATCCATAATGACATAATGACGTGAACAAATTCCAAGGGCAGTACTAAATAAAAATATTAATGGGGCTGTGCTACTAATAAAACAAGTTTAGGTGATTTAATATTAAGAAGCAAATGAATAAAAATGGTAATTCCATTAAAGCGACATTATTGGAATCAAACAGTATATAGGTGTTTTGACAGCTGAAGACAGAAATGATGTGATGTACGATTTGAGTCCAAATGTAGTTTCAGTTGACTGCATGTAACCCTGCAAACAGGAGTTCCGGTTTGGTGTTTTGTAACCTCAACCATGCCGTACACAAATTAAAAGTAATCTAAAACGATTCACCCTTCTTGTTTTGCTTATTCCTTCATCAAAGTTATAAAATATAGTTACAATTTGAATGCAAATAAACATTATGTTATATCATCCATATTTTTTAATTTAAACATTAAAATAACACATACAATAAAACATAGGTTAATAAGAAATAAGACAAAGCCTCAAAGCGAGCTCGATTTATGTTCAATAGAAGAAACTAACAAAAAACTTTAATAAAGATAACATTTGAATTAAATTATTAAAGACACATCCTAGCAGAAGAACGTGGAGTTCGTAAAGACTTGTATCAAAAATTAGGAAATGAACTTTTAATTATTATGTTAATCAGCAATTAAACAACAAACGGGCCATATTAAAGGATGTCATTTGATCTGATGAACTGAACTGTTAGCCCAAACCCCCGCCCAAAACAGATTGTCTCACGTTCAGTTGCGAGCCTTGCAACCACAAGTTTAGGTACGAAGGTCGGATCGGGATTCGAACCCGACACCACCCCATGAGCCACCGAAATTAGCAATGATGCCGACCTGGGTTGCTGTACCAATTAAGCTATTCTGACCTTTTGAAAAATATATAGGTACACTGCAATGCTGTATAAAAGCATGATTAACTTGCTTAGCAAAAATGACATTTAATTACATTTAATTGAAATTTTGTTATGATTTAGAACAGTATATTGTCAGTTCAAAAGCTCACATGAGGTAATGTTTGAAAAGCCCACAAAAGCTTCTGTTTGTAAAATGGTACTAATTTGCCGACTGTGTAGTAAAGATAAATCTGCACAAATCTGGTAGAAATTACTATCTTTCGAATACTAACTGTTGATAAGAGCAACAGAACAGTCCGTTAACTAAATAACTTCAATATTTTTATAAGTAATTATCTTAACCATAAAGTGGCAAACTTCAATAATTGTGTATATCTGAATAGAAGATTTGTAGGTGAAAGTTGCTGTAATGCATGAAACTATAAACAAATTGTGCAGCAAACAAAGATTGCTATATACCAAGGACATATATATGAATTTAGTATGTATGTCTTTGGCATTACCTCATACAACACTAAACAATCAACTAGAACATACCATGTAAAAATGTAGAACAGCCAATTGTTGCTACCTTGTCAATTATAATTTTCAGGTGCACACCATCGTCACTGGCATCAGCAATGATTTCTCCATGTTGCGTACTGTACTTAGATTTCACAAGGGCCAGGCAGCATTTGTGTTTTTTCATTTTTTGAGCATTTAAAGTCAAAGTAATTTCAAATTACCAAAATTTAGGAATTAATGCAAGGTAGGTCAGCGACAATTATGTCACCCACCAAAACATGTGATTTAATGCCATTGATATAACACTTTTTTGGAAGTAGAATTTTGATGATTTACGAGACGGTACAATACTTTGAAATGATCATTTTCCAGCAGCAAAGAAATTTCCTTTTTTTTCATTTAAATTAGTTGGATATTTAACCAATGTGTAGGTTTGTTGACCGTTTCGATTTACGCCCTTTAAAAATATCTTGATGTCAAACTCTAGTAAATAAGAGTCTGCCTCAATTTCAGACGTATGTGCCCACCAATTACATCTTGTACCAAATTAATAGAGAACATTGTCTATTCCCTCAAATTTAGTAAGAGTCATTTTCTGTCAAATGAAATGTTGTCTTTTTGTTGACTGTCAAAATACTAGTATTTAAAAAAATCAACGATCGTGTTTGTTTATTGAATGAAACGCATATTGTATCAGTTTAAAAAGACAGTTTAACTTTAAGCTTCAATTGCAATGCAAAACGAAGTGAAGTCGCAGCCTTAAAGTAGTAAGTTTCCAAGAGATGTCATGGAACTTTACAAAACTGGAACATTACACAAAAAACTTAAGGCGAGCGGTGAGTTATAAACCAGTGGATAAGTCTAAGACAAGTGCTACAGCAGAATAGGTAGAAATGCAGATTGAAGGGGTCTGGAGGTTGTGTGTGTTTTCCAAGAAAAAAGCTTTTTCATTCAATGAGATTATTCTTAAGCGTATAAACATTCTTTATAAATCGATAAACACCAACAACAGCAATAACTACACAATTTATTGTATAGACTGAAGGTTTGGCATTTAAGGTAAAGGCTGGGACCAGAAGTATTACACAGATTCACCGTGAACAGAGCGACATTAAATAGCAGTCACATGATCAATGACACAACAATGACGTCACGAAATTCGTGAGGTCATTAGATCGTTCTCGACTTGTCCTCTTCTCTTACCTCTGACAAAGCGAGGAGTATGCAAAAAAGGACCAATGCCTGGCGAAATGGGCTTTCCGTCATCAAGCGACCATGGGCAGATGACAGCATTGACAAGCAATAACCATGAATAAAAATCGGTGTGTGTCTGCTTAATAAAAAGCTATAATTGACTCAGACAACGTGTTCATGATATCGCATCTCTGACAGACGAATGTCATTAATTTGAAAAGGGAAGGTAATTTGATGGGTATAATATTTTATATAAACGCTTTTCGACGATTCTTTCTTGTTTACTTTCAATTGAGTAACTTACGCGCAGAGGGTTTGAGAAGAAAACTAGGTTCGTGCCAAGTAAAAGCTGTTGAAGGTCCCTGTTTAATGTATCGATATATCGGGACTGATTTTTACTACCACAATGGATGATCAGAAGTTAAGATTGTTGATTTACGAGCAATAGAGAATTACTGGATTCGTCAATGTGTTTAATACGCATCACACCTTTAGTCCCGTGTGATGTTGAGCTCTTAATCCCGTAAGCCTGGATCATTACAATACGCTAGGATGACTGTCCTGTGGTAGGCATCACTTTTATCGATGATCAAACTTTTCAGACGTTCCTTTCGTGACCTAAAATACCCCATAAATATAAAGTTTAAGACAATTACGTGCTAAACTTGTTTTTTAATATAAAAACTTTCTCAAATGTTTGAACAATATATCTAATGATAAACAAAGAAAATAATATGAACTATAAAAAGCACTAAGTCATATATAATAATTCAGTTCTACTCATGTGTGTCTACAAGTAACTAACATTACTTGGATAAAAAAAAGCATTAAAAGCCGGGTTTTCAACCGCTAACCACCGGGTGAACTATTAAACACTTTTTATTTTATATGTGATATATGTGTACACAATATATCTAGACAATCATATTCAATTATATAACAACCTTTTTACCTGCGGGATCAAGTCCCGGTTCCAGTAGAAATTTACGAAGAACCTATATTTTATGTATTTATAGCAAAAATGTGTCACCAAGCTTTTACCCAGAAGCAAATATGCGATCGTGTCAACGCATTAATTTGAAAATGTAGAAGCACTTTAGTGCACCACCAAGCAACCATATATCATCTTACAAGCATTATGTAATCTACTTGTTGTTCTTCAGGGATTTAATCCCGGTTCAAGTAGAGACCCGGGAACGTCATATCTACAAAGATTCTGATATTGATTTGTTAATAGCAAAACCTGATCAGCGGGTTTCACCATTAGCCAATACGCGATCTTTTATTTCAATCGTTTTGAAATGAAGAAACACATTAAGCGTACCATTAACCAGCAATGTAACATTCTATATAACCACCCGTTTGTTCTTTCGGAATTATTAAGTCCCGGTCTCATGTGAGCCCGGGAACGGCGAAATTGACCACCGAACGTTTCACTTTAATACACTTTGCGATAACCATTCTTTTAAAGATACAGAATAACATATAGTTCACCATCCATAGATACTATTATAACCACCTTTTGCGTACTTCCGGGATTAAGTCCCCAATCTATTATTGACTTATAATCAAATTGTTAACGAACCTTTTAAAAATAAGCAAATAGTTGTTTGATAAACACCAAAGTTTGAAAATACCTGCCGACGTATATTTTCAGTACCTCAAACAAAACATATACCAATAAGTAAAACCACTGTTTGTTATTATATTTGGTGTGTTGAATGAAGACTGTTGCTATTGTAAAGAAGTACAAACTTGTATGTAAAACCATATATCAGCGAGTTCAGTAGTATATCAAAACATTGAAATTCATATTCTAAATCAAATGTTTTAGCTCCATGTAAAATTATCATATAACTATAAAATACATTAAGTCAACCCAAACTTCTAAAAAGCTGTGCTTACACATCATAAATAAATTACAGAGTATAACACACGCGTTTCGATATAACCCATGGTCCCCGATGAACACAGTTTAAAAAATCCTCTTATTACTGCTATAATGCAAAATGTAAAATATGAGTCGCAACAAGTGAAAATGGACCTTAGGACATAAGCAAACATTGAAGCTCTAGATATGCCTATGCATCGGTATACTCTGATAATGTCTTCCAATGAGACCAGGAAACTTTGAGAGACTTTAAAGCGGATATAAAAGCTCTTGACCAGAATGCACGAACATAATTGATAAAATATGTTACGATAACATAAAATAGGCACACATAAAATTATACATTGAAGACGAATTTCATAAAATGCAGCAAAGACAA
Organism: Dreissena polymorpha; assembly: GCF_020536995.1. Taxonomy (NCBI): domain Eukaryota; kingdom Metazoa; phylum Mollusca; class Bivalvia; order Myida; family Dreissenidae; genus Dreissena; species Dreissena polymorpha. The sequence continues at coordinate 20,994,444 of NC_068359.1, read as the reverse complement.
ATTAGCGCCCCGAGCCGATTGTGACGAAGATATTTCGTACATAGTTTCCTTCAATAACCGAAGCATTCGTCTTTTTAGCTAGTGTTAATGTGTCGTATGAATAGATATCGTTGCAAGAATTTAAAATGAACCGTTAAACTAAATTTAGATTCACATCGTACATGCATGATTTACATGCTGGCAAATTCGACTGTACAGACATTTTCGATTTCAGAATTAAATATCTAGCTTATTTCGTATTTTTCGACACATGTTCTTCTTATCTTGTATTTTAAATTATTTTGAAATATATGTTAAATAAGTGTATTTACACATTTTATATAAATTATTAATACTTGACAACGTCGTATAATCTCGCTTTAAGCAATTAATACCACAGAATTTACCTTTATTCAAGGAGTAAATGAATTAGCATTAAGCTGTTACATAAATACTGGTAATACATGACAAACATTTAAAATAACATAACTGTGATTCTATTTGTTAACAGGTGCGAACCATAATTGAATAGCGTAAAAAAAATCATAAAAATACAATTATTATTTAACACACGCAACAAGCGGAATACAGATACATGCAAAATTGATTAAAATGTCAAAGGATGAAATAAAATAAAATATATTTAAAAAATAAATAAATATCATGAGCTCGGTTATAGAAGAAGAATTTTAAAATATTTTCACCAAGTTCTTCCATTGCAATGTGGGTGAAAATTAGTTTTGCATTAATGTGATTTATATGTTTAAAAATAAACCTGGAGATATTATAGAAATTTCTAACTGTTCGTCTCTAAGCCGTTAGCAATGCGTGAAAACAACGACGAAATTATTTGTTTCTTGTATTTGAAACGGTATACAAAAGCCGAAAAGCAGTTTGTAATTTTTATGTTAAAAATCGAAATACATCGTAGTGCCATGAGGATGTAAACTCAAGACACATGCAGAGAAGATGGAGGCAGTCTTGCAGGATCCCGCGGTCGATAAACGGGCGGGTAACATAATTGATTTCAAGCGAATTATAAGTGCTTCGAATATTGTTCATTCGAATACTGTTCATTCATCATAAGTTCCGTCCGTCTCCAATCCATCAGCAAACATGGTGGAAGGGTGTGATGGTGGTTTGTTGGTGTCATTCCCCGATTCAAGCTTAGACCGAACTCGTTGCACAAGTGATGCAGTATTCGGTCATATTCTAATGCAGTTGAGAGAACGCATTTGGAATAACAAGTTTACCAATTTATCATTAATGTTAAAAGGGTTCCTCTGAGTTACCAGATGAATGTGCTGGTGGAGGAATCCTTTTCCAGGGACCAAATGGGGCACTCGAAACCAGGCCCAGGGAGGATAAGTCCCAAATTCAGAACATCAGTCAATGGACTGATGCCTTCATAATTTACATGTCTGTTTATATTGTGGAACATGATCATGAGGCGTCGAATTTATTTAAGTATATGTTTAATCTTAGGGAGGCTGTTAGCAAGCGTGCTGATTTTACTTGGAGATCTTCCGATACCCAGTTTCGTCTACGACAGTTCAGCCCTGCTTCGTTGGCTGTGATAAATATATACCTGTGGTGGCATTGTACGCTATCCGGGGACGTATTGTCGGTACCTAGTAGTACTAAAACGCCTAGAGGACAGGGGGTCGGTACCTCGTACAAGACTACAACAAGGGCGCCTGCTCGTGGCTTGTTTGTCAAATTTCCTACTCATGTTCCCATTGTGGAGGCAGTAACCCAGCCTTTTCCTGCTTCAAACAGCACGCATTGCCGTAAGCTCGAGGGCCTTCATTTCGTTACACGACTCCGAGTAACAGACACCGTTTTAACCGAGGTGCCCACAGTGGTAAAATCCGCTCAGCAAGACCCGATTTATTTAGACCTCAAATCACTTGCTCCATCACCAATCAGTTTAGATCGTCTTTCAAAAGCACTTGCTAATTATGGACATCGGACTGATGCCGATATTATTGTGAATGGTTTCTCAAATGGTTTTAACTTGCACTTCACTGGCCCTAGACAACAAGAGATTTAACGAATATATATATGAAATCTGCTTTAGAATTCAATGATATAGTTAAGCATACAAAAGATAAGGAAATTCTAGCTGGTCGGGTGGCTGGCCCCTCTCAGGACCCCCTTTTCCAAATTTGCAGTGCTCCCCAATCGGCGTTGCACCTAAAAATCTCCTGGCGATTTTCGGTTAATACATCATTTGTCCAGTGCGGAGAATGCTTCTATAAATAATTTTATTGATTAAAATGTATGTTCAGTACAGTATACACATTTTTAAGATGCAGTACATATAATACACGACTTGGGGAGAAACTGTATATTATTCAAAATGGATTTAAAGAATGCATTTCGACTACTTCAAGTGAAGATGTTGTTGTGGACCCTCCAAGCAAAAAATTAACTCTTGACCAATTAGGAAGAGAATACACATCCCCCTTGAATTTTTGGTTGATAAATTTCTTGTGGCGGAAAAAATCAAGTACCTTACAGTCTCCTTTGGTAGGCACATTAAAAAAAATTGTAATATTGTAATAGTCTGAGGGGGCTACTTTTTTTTTACCAGCTGTCTTATGATTGCTGAGTATAAATCCATACATTGGCGGTTACTGTTTATTTTAGAAATAAGTTGTTGTTGTTTTTTTACAAAAAAATAGTTTTTTATGGAGATGGTTTTTTTCGGATATATTGGAAAGTCTCGGTTCTTATTTTGCTTTTATCTGGATAGTTTGTCAATTTGCGGATTTGCATACCGGTATTGCGAAATGCATTTTAATTGCGGAACTTTGCGGATTTGAATAACTTTGCGGATTTGGATATTGCATAACGTTTCGGATTTGGATACCATTGTGATTAGCGTTGCGGATTAGCTCACTATTGCTGATATTAATTTTGCGTTGACAGTCAGTTACTTAAAATTAGGAAGGCTATTTGGCGTAATCATTCCTGATTTATATTTTGTTTTGTATTCTTTAATGTTGCGGCTCAATTTCTCCAACTTAAATTGTGTTCTTAATAAAAAAGTTTAATCATTTAATTAAGTCAATATTTCTAGTCATTTGGTATTGCTTGCTCAGAAAAGAAAAAGAAATAATAAATAAATTATAACTTTTTTTTGTTTTATTCGAAATTCATATACCAAAATAAGGAAAAAAATAATGCAAGCTTTTAACAGTATCATACTATTGTGGAATTAATAAAATGAATAATGTCGTAAAGAAATTACATTTCATTTTCTGCATTCAAACATGTAGTAACCTTTTGAGGTAAATAACTATGATTTATCCTATCCAATTAGCTGGTAATAAATGACATGGGTGAACTAATTGGCTTCAAAATCTGGTGTATTTCTAATCAATAGCTTACGACCTAAACCACAGAAACTAATACGTTCAGAAATAACGAGAAATTAATTAATTATTATAACACAAACGAATCTAATCATAAGGGTATATTGTCAGAGAAAAAAGTAATTGAAACAAAATGTCAAAAGAAAATTATGACGATAATGTAAACGTGTGTTTTGCAGCCATTCTGCTATGATGAGAAATAGTCACAAGAAATATCTTTAAACAAGAGGGACTGAAAGGCGAAAAGTCGCCCACCTTAAATAAAAAGAAATGACCTGTTATTTTGCAGCCCAAGATATCAATGGAACAAATGTTTTTCAACAAACCTGAATCATTTTTGAACTCGTCCAAGATATCATTGAGGCAAATCTTCTGACAAAGTTTCATGAAGATCGGACATAAATTTTGCCTCTACAGTGTTAACAAGGCAAATATTCATGACGCACAACGGAAGACAGACAATTGACAAAAGTTGATCACAAAATTTCACCATGAGCAAAACATATTATGCTCATACAGATTGTCATCATGTTTGAAGATGATATTATTAAAACTAATTGAATAAACTAAATCAAGATATGATAAGAACATTTGCACTAAGCAAGTGTCATTCATTGAACTAAAAATGTGGCTAAAAGAATTTACAATATTTCACTATAAACAACTGTAGACATACACAAAACTACCACCCGCCTGAGAGCCTTGTTTATAAACAGTAATGAACTATTTTCAGACTCACCTTGCAATTATATTTCCAATTAAAAATCAACAAATCCGCTTTAAAACACAAATCTTTGATACTGTGGGTTATTGTATTGAACAATAAAACCCAGTTTATTTTAGCAGAAATGTGGAAACTTCAAGGAAGATTATCTTGAGCATACTAGTATATTGATGAATAAAGAGTTCTTTCAAATTCCTGAGTAAGAGTTACTGCCCATTCTATAAATAGAAAGTTATGAGATCACTTCCTTTCTGGTATTGGGTTCCAAGGATTAAACATACAGGAAAAAAACAAAATTAAAAAATCTACATTAATCTGCAGAGATATTTCTTAGTTATATAACAAAAGCATCACAAAATGTATGGAAGAGGTAAACCAGCTGGAAGGAAGAGGAAAGCTCAGACAAACCTGCAAGAAAATCAGGAAACTTGAGTGTTCACAAGCTTTTTTTACTATAAAAATATAGGAAAAAGACCCCCCTGGCGGCCATGTTCCAAACCATTTTCGAACTCAACTTTCGTATCCGGGAAACAGATGTTCTGACCACATTTCATGAAGATTGGGCAAAAAAAAGTGTCTTCTAGACTGTTCACATGTTTTTACTTAATACATATAAAGAAAACTGCCCCACCCCCTGGCGGCCATGATTTTCCACCCATCATGATCATTTTCGAACTCGTCCTATATATCATTGAAACCAATTTTTTGACCAAGTTTCATGATGGTTGGGCAAAAATTGTGACTTGCAGTGTTCACAAGGTTTCTCTATAGCTATATAAGGAATACTGCCCCGTACCCTGTTGGCCATGTTTTTCAACGGACCGGAACCATTTTTGAACTCAAACAACATATCATTTAGACAAACATTTTGACAAAGTACCATAAAGAATGGGCATCAAATGTAACTTCTACAGTGTTTATAAGGTTTTCTTTTTTTGACCTAGTGACCTAGTTTTTGACCCAGCATGATCCAGCTTCGAACTCAGTTGAGGTATCAATGGGACAAATGTTCGGACCAAGTTGCATGAAGATCGGACAATAAATGTTGTCTATAGAGTGTTCACAAGGCAAAATGTTGACGCCGCACGACGCATGACGGACGACGCACGACGGAAGGCGATCACAAAAGCTCACCATGAGCACGTTGTGCTCAGGTGAGCTAAAACGATATACGGCGTTGATTGTGGTTGGAGTTGGTGAAGGCAAAGGGTTCAATGAATGATATCAGAGATAGCGAATGTTTTTTTTTGTGCTGTTCTTAGCTGCATCACACGCAGAACGGTATGTTACGCGAATTTTCGCGGCTTATTTTACATTATTACATATTGCTGATTATAAATCTATAGCTACAAAACAGGAAACCAAAATAATAATGGAAGTGAAATAAAAACATATAAGTCAACCGGCCACACGCGAAGTATCCGTTCATATTTTAAATATTTATACGCGCGTTCTTCGAACAAACCTGTGTTAGTGTTTGTCGGGCATTCTTATTTTATTCGATTATTAACAGTATCGATTCGATTAATAACAGTATCGAAAATCATCGCGCTCATGCTTAATACATTGGTCAATATGGTGGAATAATTCTTGTTAAATTAATCAAAAATAATGTTTATCATGGTTTTGTTGAAAACACATTAAGAATCTTTTATTGACATACCATAATTATATCGCTGAATATCTTCATTTAACATATTTCTGGTCTAAAGAAAATTTCAGTTCACCTAGTTCACGCGATAGCATTTATATTATATAACGATTATTTTACTGGCCGCGAACTGACCCTGATACCTATCGGGTTGGAATGCAATGCATTCAAGTAAGGTCATGCTTCCACTGCTGGAACGACGGCTTGTTTAAAACTTTATACTTTTACATATTTAATGTTCAATTTCGAAAAAAAAATGGTTTGGCCACAACAAATATCAGGATAGGGAAAAACGATACTTTTATGAACTTAAATATACTATAGTACACAGACAGCAATATGGAAGTAATAACTATATATGAGAACATAGCCTTTTAGTACAAACGCTCAAGCGCTGACAATCCTCTGAACATAAAGGGGCAAACACAAACTATATTGATGTCAAGAGTTGAGTGTAAAACTGTTCTATCCATCAAGCCTTTTCATTAGCGATAAAATTGTTTCATGCTGAACACGCAGTAAAACAGTGTTACATGCTATACTACAAAGACGCGGTCATGTTTCCAATGTTCTGGGGGATTATGCTCAAATCAGCCAATGGAATAAAGGAAGTGTACTCATTCGTGTCTAGCCGCGGGAAATTTTATTTCAATTTTATTGGACACTTACAAAGGTCAGGTAAGGTGAAAAGCTGGCTTTGACAGCTAAGCCGAAAAAGTTTAGTATATTTAGCTCTTTACAAAAACCTGTAGCCTCTTTTACTAGACTCATCTGTATTAAGCACTAACCTAATATCTTAATACATATCTTACAGTTATTTTGGCAAAGCAAACGCAATAATTTGTGTTAGGTGCCAACATGTCCAGAAACATTTAAACCTGAGCAACGCAAAAGTAAAGGTTTCTTTTTTTACAAAGGACTTGAAAACAATGTTGCACTCAGTGTAACGGTTGTTTTTTTTTAGGAAATCGAACACTCTTTATTTTTCAGTGCTATGTTTAAAATGTATTCCAATTTTGTTACATAATGGAATAAATAACAAATAACATTTCCGTTTCGGGTCTTGTGAATTTTACGTTACCTTCCTAAAAAATGCAAGTCGTAAAAGGGCAAGTCTGATTTTCTTTTACGTTAATTGAGCGAATGAGTTGAGGGAAATATCCAAATTAGAATTATGATATAAGGTCGATTTTTGTACGATTGGGCCAAAACATCCTCATGTATAGAACTGAAAATTCGGCTCGTTTTTTTCCATTTTCAGTTTCTGTTACATACTATCGGTGATGCTGATATCACGCCGTATAGAATACAATAATGGAACAGTTTGTATTTAGGTATTAAAACACAAATGTGTCTAAACTTTCACTTGAATGAAATTCAAATTTCATTTGAATCCATTCAAAACGTTTCGAATTATGCTTAGCACAAGCAAATTACAGTCTGTAGTTGTACCATGAACAAGGGAAATAAGGTAAGGGAACTTTTACTTTTTAAAAAGTATATAAGAGTTATGGTTTGTGTATCCTATCCTTCCTGTCAATTTCCTACAGCAATATGCATAGTTTTAGTGACATCCATTCAATATTTCTTCCACACGTGGAACGTAAAAATGTAAAAATAACTATGTTAATTCTGAAAAGAAGGTTATATTACTTGTTATTTTTTATACAGCTACCTGTTATTTGGGTGCTGATTTGTTTGGATATTGTGGGTATTTGTATTGCACAGAAACAATTATACCAAAACAAAAAAAAGGGCAATCCCTCATAAATACTATCTAGAAAGTTGTCATTCTTGAACTTGTTCCCAAATTCCTCCATTAACGTACAAAGTTTTATTTAAATAAACAAAGGACGTTTTGAATTTGTTGACAGCACTGACAATCTCAATCACTAAGTAGGTAATAGGCAATCAAATTGTCAGAAATTAAAAACCATTTCTCAATTTGTAAAATGAATGACGTTCTGTCTTTAACTTTGAGTTTCACAAATCGGAATGCATTGTCATGATTTATTATTTTCATTAATACAATTTTTGGATAAAAATCGGTACGCAAAATATGTGACGACTTTATCTCGCTATTTGTCGGAAATTACGTCCGAAAGGGTCAGAATTTCTCGCGCGACCACTTATACAATTTCATTTAAATCCCTTCAATATATTCCAGCTATAAAGCGCACAAGAAGCGTAATATAGTGACGGTCGACATTACTATAAGCCTTCCTTCGGGGTTTAAGCATAGTTTGATGTTTGACACCAACAAAAAGAGAAAAAACGTAAATACTGTATTTAAATGGAAAATACAGCTTTTCAGTACAAGCCAATTTACAAATCTGGACAACAGAGTGTGGCCAGTTTTGACCCTAGGGGAGAGTATTGCAATTTGATATTATATACCCATAAACATTACAACCTTATCCATACAACTAACGTTTTGCAATTATACAATATTGTGTCAAATAAATATTCCCATTTTTGATAACAGATTTGAGGTTGAGAGTCAATAGATCTCCTATGACCACATTTTTTGAGGACCTCATATTTGGTTTCTATAAACATATTTTAAAATATTGCAATTTTATTTTGCGTAAACAAGACATTTCAGAAAAAAGAAATGAAAAAACAACAACAAATATTTGCGATCATTCTCGGAAATAAACTAAGTATCCGGATATGGTATTTCACTGCGCAGATCGAGCGTGCAAATCGAGCGCGAAAACTTCTACGTGAGACAAAGTACACAATCTGTACACCGTTCTTTATCAGGGAAAGTGGAGTTTCTTGTGTATACACATTACAAAGGAAGTATGAGTGTTTTCCTGATCTGTTAACTATGTAATATAAAAAGCTATTTTAGGCTATTGAAAGTGATTTATTTGACGCCAACAATAACAGTTTTCGCGGTCATGTTGTTGTATATCTTCACAGCCTATGTAGACGAACCTCTCTACCAGATCTGTAGATTTGAACAAAAGGTTATCGCTCCCACTACCAGTATCGTGTAGTCCTCCACCGTCTCTGTACACTGTAGTATATACACACATATTTTCTTTTCTTACAGTCTCTGAGCTTCTGCACTGAACCGCTAGGATCAATCCGTATAAATTTCGACAAAGGGAGAAATTCGGAGAATATTTCTTCCCAAGCACAATAAAACTAGCCACAGGCCTTCAGTGCCTACAGCGCTTTGATTTAATGTATTGTGCTTTTACAGTGATTATTTAAAGTACAATATGTATTACCATTAAGCAAACCTATAACGAAAGCAAAATGTAATTGCATTGCTAAATCTTATTTTTTTGTATTTAAAATACATACGTCCTGTTATTGATCGAATAACAACTGCAACTTTTACCCGTAAAAGGTGTATACCCTTTAATTGCGTATTGAATAATTTTCAAAAAAGTATTGCATTAATTTGCATTCCTTTTTTACTAATTATTATGTTCTTCCTATTTTGCAGAATACCCCGGTATATAAATAATTTCTTTTCGTAAGACACTGTAGTGATGTACCATGCGATCGTTGACAAAACAAACAAACCATAAACATTATTATTTTAATTGTAAGCAAATTTGTTAACATGAAATACAGTTCATTATAAAGAATCTATATTTTAAAAACCTCCTTTGGAAAAAATGTCTTATTGCTAAGATAAAATGCGCAAACGATTGTATGCTTAGCAAACACTGCATTGTTGGAGGTTGCAAATACGGATTGCATTCGAAAATATACGGAAAGAGACTGAAACACATCGTGTAATGAGGCTTATTTTAATGCCATACTTTTCTGAAATTGACTTAATTTGATCGAACAATTACGATAACGAGACATTACACTTGTGCTGATTTATTGATTTACTGTTTCCCAAGTCACGAGCCGCGCGTGATGCCCGAAAGAGAGCATGGCTTGCCTACGATACCCTGTATTTTGACGGTGAACCCGTGCAGCACAAGTAATGGTTGTCGGAGAGTGGGCTAAAGATCCTTGTTTGGAATTATAACGGTTTAACTAACGATACACTTAGTGAGAAAGAATTTGTTGATTTAATTAAAAACGTGATATTGTTATTCTTTCTGAAGCCTGGACTAATAGCTTTTCCGAAATAAATATTGATCATGGCTATAGCTATATGTGACACAATTTATACCGCAATTTCAGACACAGAAAAGCTAAACGAAAAACATAAAACGAACAACATAAGATAAATTTTAGACAGGTTATAATCTCTAAATTATAAATTCCCTTACATCCTTTCTTTGCCTATACAACAAACAAACTCAACTTTGTTTTTGTACTGGCCGCTGGGACTCACATGCCGGCTTTCCGTTTATTATTACACTTAACATCCTAACAACCATCATAAAATATACATCATATACTAGCACGCATGATACAAATATCGTTCCTCAGGCATCATACAGTATCATCCTATGTTAATTTATTTCGATACATGTATCAATTTTTGAATTGCACATATCATTTCCTTAGTATGAAATATTCACAATTTACTCTAAAAAGTAAGATGTACACCATGCGAGTTCCCAAGGCTGAATGGGAAAAAAACTTACCACCCTCGTGCTTCTTCGGCGCCACCATGTGGCAAATACATACTGAAGGGAAAGCAATTTTTGTCTTATTCAATGCATTTCCAACGGCGGAAATTATATTTCCCTTACATCCATTATTTGCCTAAACAACAAACAAACATAACTTTGTTTTTGTCGGTACTAGCCGCTGGGACTCCCATACATGCTGAATTAAAAGAACGGGCTACAAGACAGTAAATACATGTCAAAGATTCCCGTGTTAAAAACATTTTTGTCTTAATGTTTATATATACAGTTACAAGCCTAAACACTTTAGTTACCTTTAGCCAGTCCTCTACAGAATCCTAAACATAACCATCCTTCGCGGACTTCCTGAACCATCGTCCGTAACTCGTAAACAAACGGTCAGGAATCCCCATGGTAGCTTCAACCGATCTCAATAAATGTAAACCATAAAACTTTATATCACTCACAAAAGGTTATATAGCATCTTTAATTGTTGTATGATATTTGATTACCATACCGCCTTATCTTAAAACCCTCTTTTGTTTTTGACATTTGAGCGAAAACAAAACATTCTGAATCACTAAGTATTTGAGCCCACACAAAATATCTTTCAATATTAACTACTGGGCATAATACAGTTCATGTTCTAGCTACAGACACCCATGCTCCATCCCGATACTTGTTGGTCTTGGATGACTTAATCAAATTACTCATATATATTGGGTTAATATTAATATCACATCTCTATAATTAAACTACTCATTACTTCGTAAAAATGCAGCATAGGATGTAATAGAAAACCCATTGTCCTTTTCTAATACAAATTGTTTTCTTTATACAATCAGTGAAAACTCGTTCAGTACATATACAGAATTTGGAGCTTTTATTTTCGAAAGTTTACTCTTAATTAAATTAGAACAGAACGATGATACCACTTAATAGTATACAAAGTGTTCACAATATGACTTGATGACTGAGCGGTTTGAAATAAAGATGTCAAATATAAAGCACATGAAATGCCTTGGCGGGCAAAAAATCATCACTGGTAATCTTATTTCTCAATTTCCAATAACATCACCTTTTAATCCTACTAAAAGGTTCAACAAAAAACACACAACAAATACATTCCAATATATATTACGAACCCGGCAGCCGATACCGGCACGTCGTACCGTCTTACATGCACGTTCCCACACCTGGAGTATAGCTAGCAACTATTGCTTCTATTTATGCAAGCGCCATAACCGCTGGACAATACAGCACATACTCATTCACGAGTAATCTCTCCCTTTGCATCGAAGGCTTAAAGACAGCATGATTCATTTAGACAAGCGCCTTAACCATGACATTGTAATCATTTTAACCGAAATATTATCTCCATCGGTAAATAACACTTGACGATTTAATAGCTCTTGATTTTTTTAGTAACTCCGGCATCAAGGAAACCCCTCATGCATGCCTCTGCAAGAACATATTACAACACAAGAATTCATGTTTATAAAAAGTTCAATTTTAGAACCCACATTTAAAAACAAACAAATATATTCCATGTATATTACTAATACGTCAGTCGATACAGGCACGTCGACCCGCGCTTAATCGCACTTTTGTTAACCTCTCTTAAATCTAATATCAGACGTTTTTGCCGTTACCATGAACCGCAACGGTTAACGGAATAACTATAAAATGGGGCCTCGCTGCATTTTCAAATTAAACACCTATCTATCAAATCATTTAAAGCTTCACAAAGAAAATCAGATTCTAAAAGAGCAGACTTATTATTCTTATTATTCTTACAAAATATTGTGTTTGGCTCTGTATACAGTGGCATTTAATAACCATTTTGTATAACGTCTATAACGAAATCGTTTGCACCAATTTCACGCCATATTTTCAGATGATTCTTAAGTCTACCCTTGACTATAATTTATTTTTGACCTTGTTGATATTGAGAAAAGTCATGAGTAAACAATTTAAAATTATACAAATCTTTGATGGATTCTTCGGGTAGACACAAGCATTTACTTTCGGGATATTGAAGTTTCTGCGACGCTGCTAACGGCTCTGACATGTAGGCAGTTTCGCCGGAAGTGGGTTGTCTCTCCTTATGTAAAGCAGGGGCCTGGGGCATCTGCTCTGGTAAACTGGTGGAAATCCCGTATCCGGAACCTGATGCAGTTCCATTTCCGACACCGGAAGTGTTCCCGAAATACCCATATGGACGAAAACGACCCCTTTCACCGTCTGGAAGTACAGACTGCGTAGAAAACCATTCCCGACGTTGTCGAGTACCTTGCTCTTAGAAGACCGCCTGATCTCCAACAGCTCATTATTAAAGGGGTCTTGTCACAGATTTTTGCATGTATTGAAGTTTTATCATAGATGGACGCTTCCTGCTGGCAACCACAACGACATATGTGTGCATTGTTTGATCTTTTATGCTGTTGCATTGTGTTATTCAATACACCTGTGAAATCATCGTTGGATACCTTTACTCTTATTATATATATATAAGGACCAAGTTTTTTTTTCAAGTACCTGTGAACTAATCCCTCGGTGCAAACATAGCTGGTCCATTATATTAACCAATGATTACTTTACTTTAACTAATAAATCTGAAACGGTGTGTGATTTTGAAATGATAATAAATGGGTCAGCTTTATTTGTATCAGCAGATTAGAGGGTTTCTCCTAAAGGTTTCTTTTCCGGGATACTCATATTTCAGTGGTTTTGTTGTTGTTTATCACACTAATTGGTCCCTACGATTCATTATTCCGCGATAAAAGATTGGCCAGTAACTTAAAAAACTAATGATGGTAACTGGGTGTAATCATCTTCGAAATTGTGCATTTAATGCATAATATCGTCAACACATTTATTTCGTCACGTAAAGCGTTTGAACAAAATATCATTGCACACATTTGTAATTATTTTGACGCGGCAGTAACAATCACAAGAGGGAATCCAGTTTACAGTAAAGATTGTGTAGTTTGAAGCAAATGAAGTTGCACTCCTTGTTTCTATTAAAGCATATATATAATTTACAAAGAAGTCCCTTGGGAGTTTGACGGTAACTCCCATATAACTTAAATACAAATAAAACAACTTTTTGAGTAATCATACATGTATGTTAAATTCAAAATATAGTAAACATCAGTGTAATCAATAAAATTCAATATCAATTTTAGACATTTTCAAGCTTCCTAAATTCAATATTTTTCTTTCTAGAGCTACTGTGTTATAGTTATTTAGTTCGCCCTTTTTTCAAATAATTGATGTTCAATAATAATCTACTATATAATATTATATATATATGTATATTGACTCATTTAATGGCCTTCAAACCAGAAATAAAAAAAAGTGTCAATATAGAACTATATGGTAGCCATATGCTTTCTTTAATTAACATTGACAAGTTTATGCTAAAATCTGTTTATCTAGTCAAATCATTGGCTTACAATATATTGAATATTTTAAGGTCACGAACATATGTGACAACCAGATTGATTTTAACAAGATCGTTGAACCATCCTCATGCGAGTGCCAATACTTGCTGCTCTGACAAATGTTTGTCCAAGATTCATGTTAAAATGCGTCATGTCTGTGGACGAACATGTTGTCACAGTTCATAAATATCCACACATAACACTGACAATTACTGGAAACAGTTTGGCTTGAATGTAATCCACGTGCGTAATATTTGTTTTGTATTTCATGTATTTACTAAAATAAACAATTTGTTGATCAAATATTTAAAAAGATTCCATTAATTGAACAATGATGAAATTATTCACATACAATTCAGTGTTGTTACAGTACTGTAGTCCGTGTGGTTAATCAAGTGTACTTGAGATTATTTCACACTAGCAGGTTCACGTCTGCTGTATTGTTGAGGCTTGAAAAGCCACATATAGTGAACGTGTGTGTGAATGTATTGTACTTCTTAGTTCCTTCCTCACCTCAATAATTACATGACAGTGTGATGAGGAATATGCATTTTCGTGCTTATGACAATGTGTGGACCTGGAGCTCCTGCACTTTAGACTCGAAAAAGGTGAGGAGAAATTTAAATATTAAGAGCTTAATTCGATGCATTAATCTCTGACTCACTGAAAAACATATTTTAAAGTTGACATGGTCTTGTGCCATGTGGGTCAACCGCAGTTCCATTTAAGCCCCACCTATTTTGTTGTATTGTCACCACAAAAACAATTTACATTGACCCAGAATGGGGATCGAACAGTTGTTGCTGTGTGACTGCACCAAAATTGGCATTTACTATCATGCGATCAATGACTTGTAAATGAAAATCCACGGTGGACACTTTTTCGCATTATAATTATTATAAATATTTATTATTTTACCTATGTTGTATTGTTTGATTGCGTGCTGATCATAATGAATTACCATTAAAATATTTTATGTATTTATATTTCAGCACTTAAAAAATTCATCTTATCAGATGAAGATCAGTACCATATATTATTGGATCGTTGTGTAAATTAACTGTGATAAAAGCTACACAGTGTTGAGTAATTTTCAAATAAAAGGGGACTTGTTCACATACTACCAATTGAACAATGTTAAAACTAAATGTCTGCTGTGCTGTTTCAGGGAATAAAAAGCAGCCAGACACACACGTATAAACTGTAAAATAAATTCAATTTTGTTTGCTTTAATTTATTTGATTTAATTGACAAAATTAAATAGCCTTTGTAATTGTATGTTAATAATCTACCTTATTATTAATAAACTTTATAATATTAGACGAGAATGTGTTCAATTTGTTCGCCCAATGCAAGTTGAACCTCGCCAATAAAGCTCGAAACTCGCCTTATACGAGAAAAAGGCGGCCAATAAGAAAAAAAAACGGCCAATACGGAAAAAGGTCGGCCAATACCAGAGATTCGGCCAATCAGAAACCAGGAAAAACTCGGCCTTATATGAGAATCTAAATTTTCGACAATTTTGGACGCCATCTTGAATTTGTGTGCTTAGTTTTGGTGCAAAAGTCTAAATCTTTAAAAATATACTTAGAGCACTCAGCCCCTAATATATTCAGATCCCTTTTTCGACAATAACAATAGTGCAGTGTAGCCACAACAGTAAGGTTCAATATTTGAGCGTACATAAAATAACTTTGAACACTTTCAACAATCACTTGCACGACGGTTACATTACATTCACCTCTGTGATGGGCTCAGAACGGACTATTTTAATGAAAGCGTCTCATTCATGTCAGGATCATTCCAATTCCATCATGGAGGTTACAATATACTAAACAATCTCTTGCACGACGTTGACATTACATTCACTGTATTAAAAACCCCATCTCGTACCATAATATCTTATATCAGTCCTAATTCATTATTATTAAATTTATATGGTTTTTTGATGTTAACAAACCTAAATACTTCCAATTGTCGAAGCAATGCCTAACGTCACTCAATAAAAATTATGTTCAATTGTTTACATTTGTGAAGTGCGTGGAATGATTCCATCTCCTAAAATGGGCAATAAAATAGTTCAAAAAAGTTGCATTAAAACTCGCAAGTTTTTGCACGATGTATCGTAAATTTAAAATTCCTATTTCATTATTTTACGCCTCTGATCCTAAAAAATCCAAATCAAATATACTTTGAATGCGTTTGTTCGGTTTTACCCAGTTTCTGGGCAATATGGCATGCTGAGCCTTTCGCAGAGGTGTATGTGAGAGCAAGGAACGACAACTCTGCGTGGAGATTGCACTTTCAAGCTACAATGAGCGCGGTAGGCAAAACTAATTCGAAATCATGGAGGATTTACACATTACAAATGCAATTCCTAATGGCAATAAGTAAGTTTTCAAACCTTATTGTCTTTCCGAGTTGTATTAAAAACACCGGTAGTGGATCCAGTGTGGCTGAAATGTTATTCAGGTAAATTTTGCATAATATCGCGACCTGTCAAATTGTGTTCCTGCATCATGTAATGTCTAGAAAGCATCTTTTATCATATACTAAGTTTAAATGGTATTGTTTCTAGGTTTAATCAGTTATGTTGCTTTCATATTACAATATTAATGAAATAATAATTATTCTTTTGAAATTAAATGCATGGAACATTTGATTCCTCTTGCAACAATATTCAACTTTCGTTTTAAATTAAAAAGATATCTCTTAAAAGGTAGGCTAGATTGAACTTTACCGGTACACAGTTATTAACCACTATCGACAAAGTGGGGGTTTGGGGCGGTAGCCCTCGATACTAAAATATATTGGATAAAAAGTTGTATTCGTTGTTCCGTTAGGTGTGTTAGCAACGATAAAATTAAACGCTTTTCTATTATATTTTACGTACCGGTAAAGTTCAATTGTCCCAAAAGGTAGTTTGGTGAACATAAAAGTTTCAAATCATTTTGCATGGGAATATAAAACAGAGAAAAAGTTGTATAGAACAAAAATTTGCTATTTTTCAAAACTTCATACTTATTTAATAGCAAAAACCTGTAATTCGAAAGTGGAATTCAAGCTTTTCTTGCTGAATAATATTATAAAGTTAATTAATAAAATTGTCATTAATTAGTTGAATTCATATTGGCTTTGCTATTGAGCTTCAGACAGCCGTATTGTCCTTAGGCCTGCGGCCTCAGTCCAATACGGCTGTCTTTGCTCAATAACAAAGCCAATATGAATTCAACTAATTAATAACATTATAATATCAAACTGGGGAATGGTGCTGTGGTGATCACATCAATTTTTTCTCTGGTAATGCATCTTTACCATTTTAAGTTATCAAATTGGTTCATATTACTGGCTTTGAGATGTAGAATCAGTTTACATGGGTCAAAAAGGTTAAAATCTATGACAAATCTCCTTAAGTAAATTTACAAACTGAGGAAATACTAGATTTATGTTATTTATTTATCAATCCCAATCAATTTTAAGCTGAACAAAGTAGAGGATATCATTTTACATATATTCAGGAGGTGTCACACGATATTTTATTGCTGTCAAATGGTTCAATGTGGTATAGACTATCGTTGTAAACTCTGAAAAACAAAACCACACTTGAAGCTATAAATTAACAAGTTTACCATTAATGAATTTTAGAGGTTATTCACCATTATTTTTGTTTTCTTGCTCTGCAGTTCTTTATAAGTATTTAAGCAGTCTTGATTCAGAGAACCAAATAATATTTGCTGTGGGTAGTAAAAACTCGTCTGATTTCAGGTGAAGACTTTGGTAACACACAGTTTCAACGTACATGTGTATTAAAACTCTGTATGACTATCGAAGTGGATGCAACCAAGGGGGTGGGGTCTGGGTTTTTTATATTTGATTTTGATATTTTCAGATGTGTTTGCCCTTTGGGGAAAGAAGCAGGTACTGATAAAAATGTGGTAAAAACTTTTCGTAAATTCTGTTATTTGAAATTGTTGGTAATAGGCACAAACATGTTATTTGTTTCAACTAAAATCACCAAAAAATTAGCGTCGTTTGGTCGGTGTTTTTGTACTAAACATGTGTTATACTACAAGATACTTCTTACTGAAACAAGGAGATAACAAGTTTTAAAAAATGTTCATCTTTTCTATTTATTAACAGTTGGCCAAATCATATTTTTGAGCATATGATTGATGTAAACGGAAAACAAATTGAAAACATGTTTTTTTAATTGGAAAGGCCAAGTAAATGTTTAGGATTTGCTCCAAAATAAAAAAAAAGGTCGGGTTGGTGAAACAAACAACTTTTAAGGTATATCTAGAAATAAGGATTACCAATAATGTCTCAATACATCTTTAACAGAAAACGTGTTTTTTTCTGAGCCAATAACAATTCTTCATTTTTGGAATTTTTGGTTGGGAATAGGTAAAATAATCATTTTGAGTGATGAATATGTACCTTTTATGAGTAGTACATGAAAAACCAAAACAGCACTGCTGGTATTCTTTGTTCTTATGAGTACGAGTCCTATAAAAGGACAGGAGGTGTCCTATAATTCAACTAAAGTAAAGCTTCTGTAAAATGTGTTATTAATTTAAAACTGTTTGTCAAAAATTCACCTGGAATTGGTCCATCAGTCAATTCCAAGGATTAAATAGTGTGTTGATTTTCCCCATGGTCTTTTTTCAACTAAGATATACTATAAATAAAATAAGATCTGATTAGATAAATTTTATTTTCAGACAACAAGTAAACAAAAACAATGCACAAAGCTCTTGTGAGCTTTTGACTACAAATAGCATGACTATAAGAAACATATTTTACACCGTGTAAAAAGCAATATAAAAAAAATCAAATTCTATCAAACTGTGCTGAAAATGCTGACCATGTTGTAAGAAATGCAAATGTAAAGTTTAAACTGTTATAAATGCTTAAAAAAGAACTCAGATGTGTTTATATCAAAGTTAGTATTAAAAAATTGCACGAAATGTTTGAAGAAAGGCATTTTTATTTTATTTGTTTTGATCTTTTCAATAGTTTACCACACCAAAGTTCTTCCATGGTATGAAAATTTAAAACATGCAAAAATAATATACTATAAAAACATCATTGCCACATTAAAAAATTTAACATGTTATAGTAATTTTATATAGTGTAGCCCCAACATCCTCTCACAGCCATCTTCGAACTTCGACCTTCAGCTTCTCTCCTGAAACAAATAGAGAAAATTTATTTTGTCGGTTTCGATTTAGAATTAGTATTTTCACAATTGCCAAAATACGATATTTTCTATAATCACTTGTAATTATCTCGTTTTGAACATATAACTCGGTGTTTTTTATCAATTTTTGGTACTTCCTATGTTATGTATGTACCATATTGTACCATATTGAATTCTTTATATTTTAAAAGAAAAATAATTAATGACTATTCTCAGACCTGAATTTGATAAATTGTTTTATGAATAATTAATGATACATCTGGATTTAAGATAATTAAGATTTAAGATAGTTGATTATTCCACCAGCTTGGGATACAGGCCTTGTTCTCCAAACTAGAGGGAGAGCCCAGTTAGTCAAATTGATACAAACATAATTGTAAATATTGTTTAGTGGTTTAAACATTATTTTTGTGTAATTAAATTTCAATAACTTTCATGTACACTAAACATGATGTATGTCTGTGTCTGGGGTGTGCACTCTTCTACCTTGCGCTCCAGAGTACTTGAACCAATCCTGTTAAAAAGGTAGGAATTACCATACATAATAACTACGTTAAGCATCGTCGTAATTTGTATTAGTTCTATTATAAACAATATGATCCCCTTCATAACCAACTCTACTATTGAGGTCACCAGCGACAAACACTTTACAAAATTCAGAAAAGTAAGTAATATCATTTTCTAAAGTTTCGAACAAATGTACATTAAATGTGTTATATCTTGGACTCTCATGTCCCCATAAAGACGTTGCACATATATCAAATAATATGAAGTATTAAAAAGTATGTGGTCTAGTTTTATCCAGATACAGTATCATAATGATTTTTAACAATAACAATTTCATCGACTAATTCTTCTTTAATATATATAACTATTCCACCACTATATCTGCGAGATTTTTTATGCTGGAATTTTCTAAAAAAGTTGAAAGGCAAGTATCCACTCGAATCAATGCCACTACCACTATTAGTCCAAGATTCAAACAAAAACAAATGTCAAAGGAACTCAAAATATCTTCAAATAAAGGATTGTTTTTCTTACCATTAGTAACTTCATTGACATTCCATGAAAGAATGCCGATTTCTCCCCGGCGTTCCCCTAGTCTCGCACTGGACACCCATCGATGTAGAGGGTATCGTATGCGATCCATGATTGCTTCCCTTTCGCCCTGACCTCCTTTATGTTAGGAAGCAGCTTGCGACGCTCGGAAACATCTTCGTACATTATTACATAGGAGACAAAATGTTAGCTTAAATAATCACATAACACACATTTTGTAAGGGAAAGGGGTTTTCATAAACAATAAAATAATGTTTAAACAGTATAATTAATATTTTAAGAACCGAATTACAACAATAACATTACAAACTGACATGTACTTTAATGTCAAACATACATTTTAAAAAGATAAAATATATTTATTCAACATCATTTATATCTACATCATATATACTTATCAGTCTGGGAAAAATAATGCAACAATCGTAATATTTGTATTTTTGTATTAGATATTTTGCAGTTGGGGTGATTCGAGTGTTAATTAATTAATTTATACATAGAAAGAAAGTTTTGTGTGATTCAACATAATTACATGCTTAAGTAAACTTGAGTTAAATAATTTTAATTTTAAACACTACAACGTTCAATACTGGATCAAAACTTGTATAAGTTATTACTTAATAGTCAAAAATTCATTTGATTATACAGACTTACACGTTAAAATATTCTCATAATATAATTTTTATAAAAAAAAAACAAATCTTACGTGAAGCAACAATGCTCAAATCGATGTTGTGTACTATTTTTACGAAGCATCAAGTATTTGCTTTAAGAGATTCTAGACGGAAACATTAAAATACACACGTCTCTGTACACACACATGATTAAACCCCATTAAGAAATGTAAACCTTATTATCATTATGTCATTCTTGCCTAACAACATAAGTAATAAATCTGTGTAGGTGTAATTATGTACAGCATACAGTATTTTAAATAGTACACACGCAACATTTGATACAACTGTATCAGTTGATTATTAACAAAAATTAATAATTTTATTAACAAAAATTACAGAAAATGAACTTATCATTTGCATTGTTAATTCAGTATTAATAAAAAACATATATGTACACATATACACTTTAATAATGTTGCAAATTTACAAAAACAAATGGACTTCGGTGAGATGTATATAAAAATGTGATCTTCAACGTTTAATTTCTTAAACTTATCGATATAAAGTGTTTTTTATCTATCAAAAACGTTTGCGGTTTTTTTTCAAGACTATTCTTCACCAGCCACGCTGATTGTTAAAGAAACTAGAAATTACTGCCAACAATAATGCAAACATACACTAACACCAAGTTATCTAACAAATGATAACATTTATTTTGTTGTTGTTGGTATTTTGATACCTTTTAACAGTTTTTTCACATCTTGTCGAAATTTTTGCCCGCTGAGTATATATACGTAAAAGTTTAGAGCGTGATTACTGTGTACCAGAAATTAGGTAGCTTGTCGGATTATCTGAATCTGGGGAAAAAGTGAAAAAATTCCTTAAATACGTTTTATTAATCAAAAAAGTGAAAATCCTAATGGGGGTGTTTGTTAATATAAATGTCACATTGGCCAAGAGGAGTTTTTTTGTCACCGAATTACGTCTGCCGGACTGTGCTTGTTTCCTTACGATAGTCCGCAGTTTAGCAACAATAACTAAGCTCGCTGATATTATAACAAAAAATGGCACGCATAAAAAACAAATCAAATCAGATGTATTAAAAAAAACAACCCAATTATGGCTTTTGTCAATCATACGCCAATTGTTGTTTTGTTTAGATTGTATGGTCTCGATTGCGAAGAAATATCTAACAAATTGAATAACTGCAACAAAGATGCATGTTGCGATCTCAGCAACTATTACCGCTCGGACCGTCAGCACTTGTTTAACTTTCAAAGGTATCGTTACACTCAATAAGCGCTGAACTGTTAGGACAACCAGCGTCCACATCGATGCGCCTATAGATGTTTGAAATAATGTCTCGATTAAGATGAAAGTAAACTTAGAACCAACTTGAATTGTGATTACTCCAAAACTGAACCACGTAATTATAGTTGGAAGTGGGCCGAGGACAGTCTCACACAAATCCGCGGCCTGCAAGTATTCCGAACAAAACACTTGTTGTGGTGTTTTTGTTGTTCGAAACCACTACAAAAATTAGCACCTTTCCGAAGATGGACGACACAACCAATGGCATTAAGAGGAAAACGTAGATTTCATCTATAAGGGAAATCTCGTTTGCGTAATTAGTAGACACAGTTGCGTTTCCTGTCGTGTTATTCATGTTTGTTTTTTCCATCCGCAGCTACACAAGGGAGATTCGAGAATCTTTAACGCAAGGTTTTCCTAATTTATATATGCCATAAATCTCCGTAGGTGAGCAGTTGACCAATGGAATGGTATTTTATTAAAATATAACAGATCGTGTCATGTCTTAACATTTTAAAAGGTTTGGTTACTTCCACCTTATTTCCGAAGCTGAAGTATCTAACTTTCAATGACTTCTTTGCCACACATGGATATGCGGCTTAAATTCCTTCTCTCGCGTTTTCACTAATGAATGTTATGAATGCCGTCTAGCTCAAATAATGCCAAATAGGTTGGTAATGAAGCATTTCTGAAATTTCAAAAATTACCACGTATGTTGATTTGATGTATTCGATCTCATTTGATAAGTATAATGTGTTCTGCGTAATTTCTTCAAATACTATAATTATATTCTTTTTATCTGCCAATCTCTTTATAAATTATGCGGCTTATGCTTTAAATAATGATTCGATATTATCATGGCCTTAACGTGCAGGCATACGATATTTTGGTTTGATCATTAGACAACAAAACAAAACTAACTCGTACAAAAGATGAGAAATGAACTTATATGTTTTATTACCAACAAATGTGCACGCAAATGTTTAACAATTACACTACACGTTAAATTGTTTTTAAAGTATTGAGTATTAATAAATATTCAAGAACAATAGTTCTATCTTGATAACTAGAAATATATATTTCGCATTGTTTCAAGAAATAGTGTGATAAGTACTTAATGTTAAAAACAAAAAGACAACATGGAATATGCATGTAAAGTGTGTGAGAGAGTTAATCCAGCACTACCAGTATAAGCAGCACTCATGCGGTATCAAATACTAGCATTTCTATAAGGGTTAAATAACTTGTATATATATAATGTACTAATTCACGTACAAACCCACTTTCTCCTTGCTTCACGTAAGATGTGTTTTATTATAATAATGATATTTTGAGAAATTTTTAACGTGTAAGTCTGAATTCATGAACATTAAGAAATTACTTATACAAGTTTTGATCCAGTATTGAACTTTGTTTTGCTTAAATATAAAATTATTAAACTCAAGTTTTCTTAAGCTTTTAATTATGTAGAATCACAAAAAATAACTTTCATTCTATATATTAAGTAATTAAATAATATTCGAATCACCCCAACTGCAAATTATCTAAAACAAAAATACCAATGTTTCGATTGTTGCATTCTTTTTCTTAGGCTGATAATTATATGTGATGTAGAAATAAATGGTTATGAATAAATATATTTTATTTTTAAAGTTCATGTCAGTTTGTTATGTTATTGTAGTGATTCGGTTCTTAAAATATTAATTATACTGTTTAAACATTATTGTATTGTTTATAAAAACTTTTCCCTGAAAAATGTGTTAATTTAGTTAACATTTTGTCTCCTATGTACCTATGTACGAAGTGGTTTCCAAGCGCGCAAGCTTCTTCCTAAGATGAAGGAGACCAGAGCAAAAGGGAAGCGATCATTGATCGCATACGATACCCTCTACATCGATGGGCGTCCAGTGCGAGACAAGGGGCGCGGCGGGGGAGAAATCGGCATTCTTTCCTGGATTTTCAATGAAGTTACTAATGTAAGAAAAGTAATCCTTCATTTGTGGATATTTTGAGCTCCAATGATATTTGTTTTTTGTATGAATCTTGGACAAATAGTGGTAGTGATATTGATTTGAGTGGAAACTTGTCTTTCAACTTTTTCAGAAAATTCCAGTATAAAAACTCGCAGATATAGTGGTGGAATTGTTACATATATTAAAGAAGAATTAGCCGATGAATTGCTATTGTTAAAAATCATTATGATACTATTATCTTGATAAAACTAGACCACACACTTTTTAATACTTCATATGACTTTTATATATGTGCAATGTTCATATGGGGACATGGGAGTCCAAGATATAACATATTTAATGTACATGTGTTCGAAACTTTAGAAAATGATATTACTTACTTTTCTAGTAAAGTTTTTGTGGCTGGTGACCTCAATAGTAGAGTTGGTAATAAATGCGATTATATTATTTATGATAGAACAAATATGGTTTACGACGATGCTGATTACTATCCAGATAACGCTTTTGTTAGGGCCTTAATAGATAGCTCACTTAATAATCATGGAGTAAGACTACTTTGTTTATTTAAATCTACATGACTACGTATTGTTTATGGTAGAGTTGGCAATAGTTGTACAGAAACTTTTTATTCACATAACGGTACTTCTGTGATTTATTGTTTATTGAGCAACGAAGGCAGTTTTTCTCATATTTCAGATTTTACCGTGCAGGATTTTTAAGTATTAAATGATCGCGCCCAGTTACAGTTTTCGTTATTTTGTAATAATGCCCAACCAGATTATCAGTTTTACACCGATGTCAATTATAAATGGAATGATTCGTTACGTGGACAATTTCGTGCAGGTGTTATTTGTATGATGCCTGTTTTTAATACTATTGTTCAACATATTGATTACTCAAGAAGAACGTCAATTAATGACGCGTTGAATAGATTTACTGAAACCATTCGCGGTGTTGCTGATTCGTTATTTTCTAAACCATGTGGTTTATAAATCAAATCCTAGTTTCCACGCTAATAGCTGTAAAAAGAATGCAGAAGGGTTTGATGAAGAGTGCAATAATGCACTTAATTTGTATCACGACGCTCTACGTATTTTTAACTCAGATAAAACAGTTATGAACAGAGAACGTTTGTGTTCAAGTATTGTGTTCTTGTGCATTAAGTCCTTATAATAGCTCTTGGTGCATGTTGCATTTTTATTTTAATTTCAAAAGGTAAACGGTAAATCTGTTTAGTTCTTGGTATTTTTGCTGTATATAGTGTATCTATAAAAACTAAGTACAAACTATAACTTAAATGATACTATTGTGAATTGTATGACACTTTGTTTTTAACCAACCCAATTTCTACTTTGCTGCAACCACTTACATTTCATGGCGCTCTTCCATAGATAACACGTTATAAAAATGTCTGTAAAAGGATACTTATTTTATCTTGTTTATACTTTAAACACCTTTACTGCATCTTTACACACCAACTGCATGCCCATATTTGGAAATCTCGATAAAGTTTGGAACTTTCATTTACCTCAGGGGTGCAAATAAACTGGACAAAAGCCGAGCGTGGGGTGGTTATGACAAAATCAGTATTTTGTTTTAAAAAGCATGGAAAGCCTACCTAAAAATGTGCATGTAGTTCAGTGAAACATAATACATTTGATTATATTTGGATATATGCCCATTACGGGTGCGCTACCTTAAGTCATGTGTTTAATCATGTTAATCTTATTTTAATATTATTTGCTAACAACAGGCAAATCTCCTGCTGAAGTCCAATCCAATCTAGATCAATAATATTTATAACTATTTTGGTCTTAATGTTAACTCTGCAAAAACGAAAATAATGGTGTTTCGGAAGAAAGGATGATTAAAATAAAATGAAGAACGGACATACAATGGTTTTGTTATTGAAGTTGTTAACAACTGTAACTATTTAGGTACAGTGCTGAATTATGCTAGAAGTTTTAAATTAAATTAATAACATTTGGTTGGTAAAGCCGTTTAAGACATGAATACATTATAATTGACGAAATACCACGACTTTGATTTAAAATTAAAAATTGTCTGTCAGTTGTTTGACTCATTTGAAGGATCTATATTAAATTATGCTTCAGAAGTATGGGGTTTCATGAAGTCAGATGATATTGAACGCATACATTTAAAATTTTGCAAACGATTCCTTCTGGTTAAAATAAATGCATGCTATGTTGCTGTTTATGGAGCATTAGGTAGATATCCATGGTTTATAAATAGGTATGTTAAAATTATAAAATATTGGTTTAAAGTTCTAGACAATAACATTATCATTATGCAAACTGTATACAGACAAGTCGTAAACGATTGTAATAAAAGTTATATCAATTAGCTCACAAATGTCAAGAATATGTAATATAATTATTGATTTTGTTATGTATTTGAAAATCCAAACGTTGTGCAAATAAACAGTTTTGTAAGAGAATTCAAACGTAGACTTGTTGACTATTTTTAACAAGAGTGGTTCGGTAAAATGAATAACAGCCCTGTATTAGATATGTATAAACTATGTAAAACCTCTTTGGAATATGAAGAATACTTAGACTTACTCACTGTACGTCTGCGTTAATATTTTGTAAGATTAAGAGTTTCTGCACACCAGTTGAGGATCCAAACTGGCAGATATGCACATAACAACATCCCACGAAATTAACGTTATTGGTTATGTTGTAACGATGTAAATTTAGAAGATGAATATCATTTTATATGTATATTACCCTGTTGCACTGATTTAAGAACAAAAATATATCAGCCGAACATTTTATATTCACCCATCTGTATTTAAATTTCAAAAGTAGTTAGTCTCATGTGATAGATTAGTAATTTCTAATGTATGTTAACATATAAAACATGTTTTAGTTATGAGAAATGCCATCCTTAATAATACCGTATAATAGATTTCATCAACCCCAGATAGAAATACCGTGTTCTTACCATGTAGTTTATGTTTATATGTATTTGTATATTTAATTGACTATTTATGTTATATAATGTCTTTTAGTTATTCGTAGTCACGTGGCAGAAAATATTGTGTATATTAATTTGTGTATTAAGACGATGTACTTTTATATAAGTCTGAATAAAGTGTATGTTTGTCTGTCTGTCTGTCTGTCTGTCTGTTTGTCTGTCTGTCTGCACATTTTATATTAACCCATCTGTTTTTAAATGCCACACGTGTTAAGTCTCATGTAATTGATTAGTAATTTCTTTTTTCTATTCAATATAAGACAAACAATGTATACATGTATATGATCATAAAACAAAGTGATACCATAAAGCAGCAATAATGCCCAAACATGTTATACATGATATGCATATATATACTGTTTTGACATTGTGGTTTCCTTTTGATTAAAAAAAGGTTCATATGTATTTCTTTTCTTTGGTTGTTTGAGATAGGTGTTTTCTGTTGATAAGTAATTTATAATGTATATAAATTTATAAAAGAAGCTTTAGTTACAAGAAATGTCATTCTAAATAATACCGTTTAATAGATTTTATCAACCCATAGATAGAAATTCCGTGTTCTTACCATAGATTATGTTTATTTCTATTTTGTATTTTAATTGACTATTTATATAATGCTTTGTTGTTATTCGTAGTCACGTGACAGAAATAATGTGCATATGTGTGAATTAAGGTCGATGTACTTTTGTATAAGTCTGAATAAAGTGCCTGTCTGTCTGTCTGTCTGTCTGTCTGTCTGTCTGTCTGTCTGTCTGTCTGTCTGTCTGTCTGTCTGTCTGTCTGTCTGTCTGTCTGTCCGTCCGTCCGTCCGTCCGTCCGTCCGTCCGTCCGTCTGTCTGTCTGTCTGTCTGTCTGTCAGTCTGTCTGTCTGTCTGTCTGTCTGTCTGTCTGTCTGTCAGTCTTTCTGTCTGTCTGTCTGTCTGTCTGTCTGTCTGTCTGTCGGTCTATCTGTCTGTCTGTCTGTCTGTCTGTCTGTCTGTCTGTCCGTCCGTCCGTCCTTCCGTCCGTCTGTCTGTCCGCCTGCCTGCCTGCCTGCCTTACTACCTGCCCGCCTGCCCGCCTGTCTGCCCGCCTGTCTGCTAACCTGTCTGCCCGTCTGTCTTCCCGCCTGTCTGTCTGTCTTTCTGTCTATCTGTCTCTCCGCCCGTCTGTCTGTCCGCCTGCCTGCCTGCCTGCCTTACTACCTGCCTGCCTGCCCGCCTGTCTGCCCGCCTGTCTGCCGACCTGTCTGCCCGTCTGCCTGCCCGCCTGTCTGTCTGTCTGTCTTTCTGTATGTCTGTCTGTCTGTCTTTTTGTCTGTCTGTCAGTCTTTTGGTCGGTACGTCCGTCCGTCTGTCTGTCTTTACCGTGTGAGTTATATGTTGATGGCCAACAAGGCAGAGCTTTGAAGATACTCCAACCGTCCCCAATCCTTAGCAACCTTAGTCTGTGAACGCGTATAATGACATTCGCAAATGTCAAAGATCGCATTAACGAACCATATTATCATGCTCAGTTGAATTATCCGAAGGGATATTAAATAATTATAACTCTCTGATTATACTCCTTTAATTGACGTTTCGGCATGATGCCTTTATCAAAACAATGGAAATAATATGTTAACTACATTTTTACGTCTTTTGACTGCACAATTTAAATAACAAAGAAAAATGTTTTTAAACGTCAAATGACGTACATGATGACGTCATAAATGGCGTTATATAAAATGGCGCCAAAAAATCTAAAAATTCGCCAAAAATGAAATGACGTTAAACACTTACATATTGTGTCTTAATCTTATGTTAAATGTGTGCTTTATATATTTAAGAAATTGATATTAATCATCAACATAAATGAATGTAAAAATAATAGTACTTTATGCAATTTATCTTGTTCATAATGTGTATATGATATATAGAATAGCAAGTATGTATGATTATTGAATCAAATATCATTATAATATTTTACATAGATGTGGATAGAAATAATTAGTCATTAAATAAGTTTACCCTATTTAAATTATGATTATAAGTTTAGGTAGATTATAATTACATATGATGATGATTGTTTTATTGTAAAATATCAATTTCTTAAATATATATAGCACACATTTGACATAAGATTAAGACACAATATGTAAGTGTTTAACGTCATTTCATTTTTGGCGAATTTTTACATTTTTTGGCGCCATTTTATATAACGCCATTTATGACGTCATCATGTACGTCATTTGACGTTTAAAAACATTTTTCTTTGTTATTTAAATTGTGCAGTCAAAAGACAAAAAAATGTAGTTAACATATTATTTCCATTGTTTTGATAAAGGCATTATGCCGGCACGTCAATTAAAGGAGTATAATCAGAGAGTCATATTATCATGTTTCGTGACACTCAATACCATAATGTATCGCGTGTTTGTTAAGTATAGATAATGACTAAGTACATACACTTCCTCACAAAAAGAACTGTTAATGTGTTTTAACGCATTTTATTAATCTGTTCATGTTATCAGTTATCAGGACATCGCATTTGAATGTCGTGCCTTCGCGTCGTCTTTTCGCTTTCTTGCCCTTGAAATTAAAACGTAAGTTGTGCCGAATATCGAAGCGAGTTTTCGAGATTAAGATGCGATGTTGCGTCAATATTATGCGAGATTGCGAGCCTAGATACACGGTCTTAGTATGAATATCGTATTATATATATAGCTGAGCATAGAGTATGGATCTAAACGCCTACATGAAATCTTAATGTTTAGCGATCTATAACGAGGTTTTCAATGAAATATTTCAACAAGTTCACATATATTTAACAACATATACACGGGTTTGAAACTGTTCAAACTCAGAACTGTTCAATAAGTGTGTTTCATAAAAGCATATTTAACATCACTTTAAAATTTCCTTTTCTTCTTATGATTTTATTTGTTGAAAGGTTCAGGGACTTTGCGATGTACGTCATTATGCTAAACTATAAATTTAGAAAGCAGCTATTTGGTCAAAGAAAAGGTGTTTGCTTGATTGCACTTATTAAGAGCAAAATAAAATGATCCTGCCGCCTTAACATCCCAGAAGACAGGGACATCATAGAATAACAATACATCGCCGACGCCAATGGCGACAAGATAAGAAGAAACTGTTATATTCAGAAAAGAAAGAATATTCAGAAATTTAAGACAAGGCATAACATGCGAGGACAACATAAAAGAAAAGAAAAAGGACCCCGGCAAATTGCAGACACTATACCGTTTACATTTGCTACACGATCAACACATCTAAGGTAAAATGATCTTTTTGTCGTGTATTCTGCTCATTTAGTTTACTCTTATTGATATTATGCTCATAATATGGATTTTCAAAAGGAAACACAATGCGCAATTACAATTATAAATAATTACCCCGATCTTCGTAACGCAAAACTGGTGAAGCAATGCAAATACCTAGTGAAATGACGTAAATCACATTCATGTATTTTTTGGATTTATGTCACAAATACGTCTTTAATATGGTCTATATTGAAAGGTCCCATGCAAAGTCTTTTCGCAGGAATACTTGCTGAAGCTTAAATCACGTGAGTTCAAGCATTATTGTAAAAACGGGCGTGCCACATGGGGTTCTTAAAACCAAACACAATCCTTAGGCCTTTGTACAAAATTTGAAAGGTCGTGTCAAAATGCAAAATTGCATTACTGCTTGGATGAAACATTATATTGGCAAACAATATACTCGTTGATGTATTAAAAATATGAAACATACTTATTTGCTTTATTGTGTTCTTGTAGCAATACGCAATAAAACTATATGTCCATTACTATTATTAAAATAACACTCAATTAGCCGCAAGAAAAAGGAACCATCTATTTGTGTTTTTTACTAAGATTAAGTATATGCTTTATGCTGGACCATCGCCTTGGGTGGTTATTACACTGTTTTAAACAGTTTGTATGTTTCAGCGTTATGATAGTTAAGTATTAACAAGTCATGGTTGAAATGTTTTTTTGTTTTGGTGAGATGGCAATGAAATGGACAAAGTCAAATCAAAGGATCTCAAAGGGGCACCTTTTAAAATATAATTTGACAAAAATAAGCAATAAAAACAGACACTTTGCATTTGTGTGCAGATATTAAAAACCTTTGCTCCAAAGGTTCCGGGTTCCAAGCCAAATGAAGGTTAATTGTGTATGCCTCCTTGTTTTCTTGGTATTATAATTTTTTGTATTTTAAATATTTACGTTTGATTGGTAAAGTCACTTAATGGCATGTTTAAAATACAAAAATCAGTGAAAAATCTCTTTGAATTAACAACAAATACGCAACGAATCTCCGCCACACTCTAAAGTTTTGGTCGCTTGTAATATTTAATAAAAATCTCGGTTAGATGATATGTCCGCATAAAAATAAACACACAGTTGTACTCGTGAATTGCCGAATGCAAGTTGCTTATTGATTAACTAATAATCTTAGAATCAGCACTTCACACATATTGTAATTTTATAATCGGCCCACTGGTTTTATTACTATGGTCTAAAGAAACAGTCTGATATAACCCATTTTAAATCGAAACTTGATTAATTTTATCTTACCACAAACCGAAATAAGTACGGATTACAAAAATGCCTTTGTATAACTTAAGAGAAAAAATACAGTGGACAGTTTACAAAAGGTATACGTGTACTCTGTTGGTGAATAAAAATAATTTTTCTAACTCATTACGCTGGTTCGATGCCAAGTTTTGATACTAATTTATCTATAGATAATTTGAAGGGATAATGTGCGAGTAAGAATTCTTTTTTCATACCGATGGTTATTAACAATATGTGTTCTCGCCTAATGATTTCACAAGTGTGTTGATTAATTTAAGTCAACGCGGTGCTGATCAGAACACTCATGTCTGCCTTGTTTTTGTTACGAGACAAAAGGTCATCCTTTTTGCATGAGCAGTATGTCCTATTGGTGAATCTCACAACTGGTTTCACGTTTTTTTCCTCGTCTCTGGAGTGTGTTGCCGTTGATAGAAGGACCGTCTCTCTATCCATCGAACACCAATGTCGTTTATCCGAAATGCCTTACAGTGAAATCTGCATAAAACTCGGCTATTGCTTTATATATGTCGCCCTTTTTCAATGGCAAACGATGGAGCAAAGAGCCATCATCAAGCACGTAACAATCTTTTTTCAGGATTACAATTCATCAAAGCCTCACCTGATGCGTCTGCAGCATCATCTCTAATTGCCCAAACGATCTGAGGCTTGTCTTCTTTACGAAGTATGTTCTTAGCCTCAAAGAGGGCATACGGATGGGGCATCAGATCATACGACAGTATGTCTTCTGGGGTAAATTACAATATTTGGACACTACCAGGAAACGTTGGAAAAAGGGCGGGATCAATAGCGCGGTCAGAAGCATTCTTAACAGCGGAGTTACTTCCAAGAGTTTGGGCTATGTCTTTTATCTTGAATTTATAAGCAAAGGCCGACTTTCTATTGATATCTTTTATTATCTTGTTACCAACCGTCTCAAATTCATAAACATGTTTCTAAAATTAGGATCAGCTGTGTGAGGTGAGCAAGCTGTAATCTGTGTCTGCATTCTCTCGAGATTTGAAGCATCTTATTTGATGCGCGCCTTAGTTGAGTCTTTGTGCTGTGGACTTCTAGTAAAGGTCAGGTATGTGAAATCCTGCTTGCACTGTTGTACTCGGATGTTACCGGTGCAGATAGGCTCCAAATGTTGTGCATTTCCTCGGTCATCCCGCTGCCGCGAGTCAGACCACCTGTGCTCTTTAGAGGCCTAATCTGTTAGCCCAATGACAGTGATTGCTGCTTCGCCCAGTCCAGCACGGATTTCTCCTACGAACAACATGAAAACTATCAACGAAGCTTCAATAAACGTTTGGGTGCGTTTTCTCTAGGTTGCTCATTTTCTGCACATAGTAATAAGCAGATCGCAGGTTATTGAAGTTTCCAGCTGCAGCAAAGACGTGTAGACAATTGGAAACTGCCTGCAATTGCATCAGCAAACACCCAATACGATTCGCCATTCCTACCATTGAGTAATTAAATCATAATTAAATTGAATGCGTTTTAATTTCCTTTTATTATTGTTTTTAATTTGAGTTACAATGCTATAAGGTTAATTTTTATTTACAATTAAATGTAACATGAATATTGCTGGGCCAAGTGTGAGGTTGAGCGCTCTAAAACCGGTTTAAACCCCCAATGCTTTGCATTCACCGTTCCAAGGCGGTGACCCCAGCTTTATTCTTATTTGTGTTTTTGTTGTTTTGTATTGTGCTGTTTTGTACTGTTTTGGCAATTGGTCACTTGCCTTAAATAAAGGACCAACTGATTGTTTATGATAATAATTCAATAATGCTCCAGCAGCTGGAGTTTCACTTCTTTATATTGAATAACATCAATGTCATGCTAACCTTAAGCTGATAATTCAGCCATAATTGATGAGTCTTTAGGTCTGGGCAAGGTCATGTTTCTTCCTCTCTGTAGCCATCTCGAGTTTGATCTAAGATCAAAACATGTGCATCTGCCAGCGTCGTCTTACCCTCAAGAAGGGAAGAGTACAATGCCTCTCCTTGATCCAGCAATATCTTAAACTCGGGATATTCCTAAGGCTTTCGGCTAAAAGCTGGCTGTGTATGCACTTGTCAACAAAAAATGACCCCGAAAAGCCATCTGGACAGCTTTCTCTGTCATAATGTGCCCAATTGCATTTGCCCCATATACAATATCAAGTGTGTTTTTGAGACCGGTGCCTTCAGGCAAGTGCTTTGTGACGCATCAATGACTATTTCGGCAGCCTTCCAATACAAGGGTTAGTAAAACGTCACAATTTTGGGAAGGTTGTGATTTAGTGTTGCAAACAAAATATAATGTCGGCAAAATGCAGGATTCGTCTCCGAAGTACATATTGATCATTGGCAAGAATGTGTCTCTGCTATTTTCAATTCAAACTTATTGTGTACTTATATGAGTTAACTTTTCGAAACGTTTTTTATAAAGAACAGGCCAAGTCTCAAAAAGGACGCGTATGCTTAGACACAAATAGAGCAATGCAGTAAGAATCTAACAATGCTTGAACAATATGTGCTGTCTGAAAAGGTGATTTTGTACAAGTGCACCATGTGATTTAGAGGGTTACTTTGAAATGCTTTTTCTATTAGGCTTATGGCCATCTTAGGCCGAATAAAACCTATTTAAAGGTCTAGGCCCATGTTTAGTCAATTTACGCTGAAACGTTTGTCGCTTGTTAGCGTGATGTTGAAATACATATTCGACCAACCTTACAATGACTCACGTTCTCAATCATTAGGTTGGAGTCAGTAGTTATGCACTTGAGGTCTTTGTGTTTGAGGCCATCTAGGCACCATGTTGAAGGTATGTTGCGTATTAGACTAAAATAACTTTTAACTTTCTTGTTCTTTGTCCAATGAAACCTGGATATATATACACAAAAATCATCAGATTTGAGTGGATACTAGCATTGTTATTATTTTGAGTAGATTTTGATGGCCATCTTGGCTGCCAACTTGAAAAAAACTACTTTCCGTAGGTCCGATTGCGGTAAACTTTTGATATGTTATAAATGACATCCAGCCCTACCAAGATCAGTCAAAACACGCTTTGTAGCATTTTTTTGTTGTTGAGAAATTGACCCGACATATTTGTTTACATGCTACCTACACGTAGCAGGAATGAATATTTCATGTTAACCTTTGAATTGTTAACACCTTTTCGATCGTATATAAGACAAGTGATTTGACTTTGGAAATAAATTGACTTG
Source organism: Dreissena polymorpha (assembly GCF_020536995.1). Taxonomy (NCBI): domain Eukaryota; kingdom Metazoa; phylum Mollusca; class Bivalvia; order Myida; family Dreissenidae; genus Dreissena; species Dreissena polymorpha. The sequence goes on along the minus strand of NC_068359.1, from coordinate 20,959,776 downwards.
TTCACACTCTTTGAATTGTTTGTGTAAACGTAATTTGATGTTTTTATCAACAACATTTAATATTCAAAATATAGTCTGAAATAATTATAACAAAAGTTTACCTGATGCTTTAGTTGAACCCGTGGCCGTTCAATGCAAAAGTTTATGCTCGGCCTGTCCACCAGATGGTCAATACTTACTTGAACATATCACTTTTTTCAATTAATAAATGTGTGGGTTTGAACATGCTAGGTCTGACTCTATGATTAGTTTAAACACAAACATTTCAACAAAAACGAATTCAGCCTCTACTTCATAGCTATCACATAATTAGCAGCGTCGCATGGTTCTTTTTATTATTTCATATCTACCGGTCTAAATTGTATTGTAATAAGCACAGGTGCGTTCTTTCTTAATTTGAACATACTTAATTGCAGTTCTTGCATTGCTTGATACAATCATATTTAAATATGATTAAAACGAAAAGGTTGATTATTTTTATATACAATAAGAAACCTATTATAATAAAAATTGCGTTTCCGCTCTTGAAAGTATTCATCGACAAGTATTTGTAAACCCACAACACGAAAATAGTCTCAAACGAATACACTTGAAGTCGATTGTCTTACCAATAACAGTTTTACAGAATTTAAGGAGCAATTTTTCCAACTCGCTAGACTTTGAAAAAACCAATACTTTTCATAAGATTGTAATAATTGAAGAAACAATAGCATCAAATAACTATAAAGCTACATTTGGTTTTCAGCTGTAAATTTTCAAGTTGGATAAATAAGTGCTTTTTAACTATTACCACGCAACGTGTTTGTATTAAACAGGAATTTCAAATTATTTTTTGAAAACCAAAATCCCATATTGACAATTTTTACATCAGTGTTTACATATAGAAAACATATGAACATACATTTACATATCAGTTCATATTTGGCTAAAATAATATTGTTAATCAAACAAAAAGCAAAATTAGCATCGGATTATCCTATTGGCAAATAATTCATAGTGGAGTATCAATGGGTAATTTATATGTAATGGACTATTCAATACAATCATATATTTATAGTTTTGTTAAAGTATCTTATTTTCCAAACAGTCTTTGTAGAAATAAAGAGAAGACGCAATTTTAATAATTCTATACCGTCATAATTATGAATTCTTCTTTTCATTTGTTTAAAATTTTGTTTGTAGGACGTTTTTCAATACATATATCATCATATTCTTTAAAGCAATCATATGTTTAAAAACTTATGTTAATGCCTCATTGTATACTACCTATTCGATACAATAGACAGTCTTAAGGCAAAACAGGTACGTTCGTATCCAAAAGTAAAATGATCGAAAACATTTTTACTCTAGTCCATCAACCCCGTTCAGACTATCAGAAACAAAACAACACAGCATTGGGGCTTACTACACAATATAAAATAATATTATATTAGAACCAAGCAATTTTAACAAAGTGATTGATACAGCTGTTAAAATATAACTCAAAGCACATACGTTTTAAAAATATGAAAAGGTTACTCATTACGTCCTCGCTGGGTCCCTCTTTAAAATGTGTAAGTAACAACAAGATATTTGCGGTCCATAACAAATACAATAGAAGTAACCACAAGACATGTGCGGTACATAAGAAATACAATATAAGTTACAACAAGATATATGCGGTACATAACAAATACAATTAAAGTAACAACAAGATATTTGCGGTACATAACAAAGACAATTAAAGAAACAACAATATATATATGTGGTGCATAACAAATACAATAGAAGTAAAAATAATATATGAGGTACATAAACTATAAGAACCAAACCCATTACATTGATGAAACAAAGGTATTATGCGATCGAACATGAAAAGATTGATAAAAAACATCCTTTTTTATTAATAGTCCATAACTTGATCTAATTAGCTCAATACATGTGTGCATATTTGGTCTTTGTCTGTAATACAGTGGAATATATATTTTGATCTCTGTTCCGTATAATTTACATTCAATAAAATCTTGTAGTTTATAAAAAATAAACCACTTTATTTGATCTATAGAATTGATGTAGGCCTAGTCCATCTTACCGACTCAATATTTAATTCATGCGATGGCATACGTCATTTTGATAAACTTAATCGATTTTTAAAGACATATATTCAGGTACGATGGACTTGAATACCAGCGATATGTTTATAAAAATATGTGAAATTCTAAATTGTGAAGTCTATAATTCCGATTCGTGTCGCTCAATAATGTTTGATATGACCATATTCTCATTTCTGAAATCTTAGATGAGTCAAGCCTCATGATTTATTACGTCATTCGCCGTGTCTACAAATTCCATACAACCATTCCTTATGTCTGGTAAATACTTGTTTACGGAATACGACAGTTTTGGTTATCTTTTTATTAATTTGCAGGCCCAACAAGTAAAAAAATCAATCAAACGACTAAATTCGTATGTTTGCCGGCGTTCCAACTTTAACAACCAAATCGTTTGAAAATAGGATCAAACATAGTTCTAACATATTCATTCCCGCATTATGTCTATTGTGTTGAAACCGTTCAATATCTCATAAGAGACATGGGTATAAGCGATGGTATCTCCCCTTTCTTAACCCGTCTGTTATATTAAAATACTCCGAATGGTATCAAAACAATTGGGACCCTGACAATCGGCTCCCTGCGTTTTATTTTGCATTCCCGGACGATCGGTACCAAGTAAATTTTTCGACCAAGACAATCGGCATCCGATTAATTTGTCACCGAGACAATCGCCTGCCGACTCATGTTCATCTTTTAAAAATGTTTTTAATTCCGTCCGATAATTTGCAGCACCGGATCAACTCCTCCATACCGGACAATCGCCAACATACATTTTCGATTACAATAGTTTTTTTTTGCTTGTGTATAATGTTTTATATTTGACCGGAACTTACCACACAATGGTTTCGGAAAGGAAGATGAGATCCCAAGCCATTGTACCACGATTCTCACCAACTGTGTGGAATGTTAACACAGAAATCATCAACGGCATTTTAATGAACAACAAGGTGTGTGAATAGAGGGTTTCGATATTTGGTTGGTCACCGTCAACAGCCATTGTGAAAAGTGGTCGAGTGCGTCCAGAAAGACATCAGCAGTAGAAGCAGATGTTCAAAGGCACCAATCTCGACATTTCGTGACAAGGAAGCGTAAGAAGGCATGCCATCGCGTAGCAATTCCGCCTCAACAAACTCTTTGAGAAACCAGTCAGCAAGCAGCTTCGACTACCGGAATTCCTCGCATTCATGAGAGAGTGTGTTTCGGTTAGCTTAAGTTCAATAATGACTGCGAATATTTCATGAAACAATTAGCGCGGTTCATTGCTGGTTTAAAGAGTCTGTTTCTGAAAAGTTTAGAAATCATTGTGAGACAAAGAGACATTGCTTAAATTCAGGATAAATGACAAACTCAATTGCGTTTATTAAGAATATATAATAACTTGTGACTGCTGTTATATTAGTATGCATTCACAGTGTTAACTTTTCACTGATCTATTTTATATCGCTTGTAACTAATTAAATGACTCGTCGCCGATTTTCTTCTAAGACATGGTAACGTCATTTTGTGACGAACTGACGTTAGGAATAGACGATATCCTGTTATTAATTGTTACTTTAATTGTGGCATTACATTTTAAATATAACTTTGTTATATTCTTTCGTGCGCTTTATTTGTAATGAAAATGGATCAGTAATTTCTAAGGGATGAAATGATATTTCTGAGTGCACTTCCTATGTGTATTCATTTAGGTAAATGTATTATGAATGTATTATAAACATATACGGTTTCGCATATATATATTGTAATATATTTGTTTTTACGTAAAATGTTATAATCCAGATTGTGAATATTATATAATTAAAGTAAAAACACGCCTGGGATTTTAAATTTATATTGATATAGCCAACGCGTTTCGCATAGCTGATCAGGACATAATACAATGTATTACCACGTCAAAATGTCATGGAGATGGAGATTTAAAATATTTCCATTTTATAAGCTATTTTCGAACATTTTTCAGCTATGTTAGCAAAAGAACAATATTTTATACAGGTATTTAAATCCCAATTAAATTTCATTTAATATTTATTTACGTTATGACGTAATAATTGATATGACGTTATCTCCATATATATATAATTATATGGAATATGACACGGCTGCTGTTTCCGATGTTTTTTCATCACACTTGCTGATAGTGTGACAACGTATTATATTCGCCCCATGTGTTTATTGAGTACCAAAATTCACAATTAACTCGTTCGATACCATGTACCGAACACCAAGGTCATGCAATTTTTACTATGTTTTTAAACCAATATGGGTCCGTCTTCAATGATTAGTACGCTATAAGGATACAAATGCGATTTAAAAATACGCTAGCATAAAATAAGTAAATCTTTATTACCCACGTATATACTAGAATACTGCATTTGATAAAATAATGCGTGGAACTGTCAGACAAATTGATTCGAAAACGTAACGAAGTGTGTATGAAGAAATACAGTAGGTAACGACATACAGTAGAGAACATACTCCTAACTAGAACGGTAAAAATGTAGTGTAATTGCAGTGGGCAATGTTTCAAATGCTTAATACACATTATAGAACAGTTCAATTACTTTAACGTACAACTAGTCGAATGACAGGGTAATACTTAATACTATCTTGAAATATGCCTTAAATAAAGGACCAACTAATTGTATATAATGAGAATTCAATACTGCTCCAGCAGCTGGCGTTTCACTTCTTTATATTGTATCTCAAATCATGTGTACTCTGTCTCCAAAACACGGACCCTAATCATACGACCATCATAAGATTATATGTATTTCTTGTGTTCAGATAAGTTAAGATAAATTCTACAGCAGTGTCATTCTGTTCAACAACTATCATACCACATTTGTATATACGCAGCAACTTATACCTTTGAAAATATCTCACTTGTACAATGAACATCTCATTAAACACAACTATCTTGAACATGTGTAGGTCAGGTCGGTTCTGATGTAAAACGACATACAACATACCAAAAAAACTTGAAATGATGGCAAATACGTTATTTGTTTTCTTTGTTATACACATAGTAATGAAGTTATAAAGTGCGTTTATGTGAGATCTAAGATTATCTTCCTCCAAAACAGCATGTATCTGTTTGATCGGTACGGTTGGCATTGGCATGGTTGTCACATCATCATTACATCTCGGCATCTAAAATAGAAGGTTTTCATCAATCTCCACGCAGAGTTGTCGTTCCTTGCTCTCACATACAACTCTGCGAAATGCTCAGCTTGCCATTGCCTATAAAATAGGTAAAACCGAACGAACGCATTCAATGTATATTTGATTGGATATATAAGATCGCATGCATTAAATTAAGAAATATGACTTTTAAATGTAAGATAAATCGTGCAAAAACTTGCGAGTTTTAATGCAACTCTTTGGAACTATTTTGTTGCCTATTTACGCAGATGTAATCATTCCACGCGCTTCACAAATGTAAACAATTGAACATAATGAGATGGTTTTCTTTAATACAGTGAATGCAATGTAACCGTCGCAAGAGATTGTTTAGTATACTGTAACCTCAATGATGAACGCTTGGAATGATCATGACATGAATGAGACGCTTTCATAACAATAGTCTGTTCTGAGCCCAACACAGAGGTGAATGTAATGTAACCGTCGTGCAAGAGATTGGTTTTCATTGGACACATTCGTACGTAGAGGGTAGTCAATAGTAACACAGAAATCATCAACGGCATTTTAATGAACAACAAGGTGTGTGAATAGAGGGTTTCGATATTTGGTTGGTCACCGTCAACAGCCATTGTGAAAAGTGGTCGAGTGCGTCCAGAAAGACATCAGCAGTAGAAGCAGATGTTCAAAGGCACCAATCTCGACATTTCGTGACAAGGAAGCGTAAGAAGGCATGCCATCGCGTAGCAATTCCGCCTCAACAAACTCTTTGAGAAACCAGTCAGCAAGCAGCTTCGACTACCGGAATTCCTCGCATTCATGAGAGAGTGTGTTTCGGTTAGCTTAAGTTCAATAATGACTGCGAATATTTCATGAAACAATTAGCGCGGTTCATTGCTGGTTTAAAGAGTCTGTTTCTGAAAAGTTTAGAAATCATTGTGAGACAAAGAGACATTGCTTAAATTCAGGATAAATGACAAACTCAATTGCGTTTATTAAGAATATATAATAACTTGTGACTGCTGTTATATTAGTATGCATTCACAGTGTTAACTTTTCACTGATCTATTTTATATCGCTTGTAACTAATTAAATGACTCGTCGCCGATTTTCTTCTAAGACATGGTAACGTCATTTTGTGACGAACTGACGTTAGGAATAGACGATATCCTGTTATTAATTGTTACTTTAATTGTGGCATTACATTTTAAATATAACTTTGTTATATTCTTTCGTGCGCTTTATTTGTAATGAAAATGGATCAGTAATTTCTAAGGGATGAAATGATATTTCTGAGTGCACTTCCTATGTGTATTCATTTAGGTAAATGTATTATGAATGTATTATAAACATATACGGTTTCGCATATATATATTGTAATATATTTGTTTTTACGTAAAATGTTATAATCCAGATTGTGAATATTATATAATTAAAGTAAAAACACGCCTGGGATTTTAAATTTATATTGATATAGCCAACGCGTTTCGCATAGCTGATCAGGACATAATACAATGTATTACCACGTCAAAATGTCATGGAGATGGAGATTTAAAATATTTCCATTTTATAAGCTATTTTCGAACATTTTTCAGCTATGTTAGCAAAAGAACAATATTTTATACAGGTATTTAAATCCCAATTAAATTTCATTTAATATTTATTTACGTTATGACGTAATAATTGATATGACGTTATCTCCATATATATATAATTATATGGAATATGACACGGCTGCTGTTTCCGATGTTTTTTCATCACACTTGCTGATAGTGTGACAACGTATTATATTCGCCCCATGTGTTTATTGAGTACCAAAATTCACAATTAACTCGTTCGATACCATGTACCGAACACCAAGGTCATGCAATTTTTACTATGTTTTTAAACCAATATGGGTCCGTCTTCAATGATTAGTACGCTATAAGGATACAAATGCGATTTAAAAATACGCTAGCATAAAATAAGTAAATCTTTATTACCCACGTATATACTAGAATACTGCATTTGATAAAATAATGCGTGGAACTGTCAGACAAATTGATTCGAAAACGTAACGAAGTGTGTATGAAGAAATACAGTAGGTAACGACATACAGTAGAGAACATACTCCTAACTAGAACGGTAAAAATGTAGTGTAATTGCAGTGGGCAATGTTTCAAATGCTTAATACACATTATAGAACAGTTCAATTACTTTAACGTACAACTAGTCGAATGACAGGGTAATACTTAATACTATCTTGAAATATGCCTTAAATAAAGGACCAACTAATTGTATATAATGAGAATTCAATACTGCTCCAGCAGCTGGCGTTTCACTTCTTTATATTGTATCTCAAATCATGTGTACTCTGTCTCCAAAACACGGACCCTAATCATACGACCATCATAAGATTATATGTATTTCTTGTGTTCAGATAAGTTAAGATAAATTCTACAGCAGTGTCATTCTGTTCAACAACTATCATACCACATTTGTATATACGCAGCAACTTATACCTTTGAAAATATCTCACTTGTACAATGAACATCTCATTAAACACAACTATCTTGAACATGTGTAGGTCAGGTCGGTTCTGATGTAAAACGACATACAACATACCAAAAAAACTTGAAATGATGGCAAATACGTTATTTGTTTTCTTTGTTATACACATAGTAATGAAGTTATAAAGTGCGTTTATGTGAGATCTAAGATTATCTTCCTCCAAAACAGCATGTATCTGTTTGATCGGTACGGTTGGCATTGGCATGGTTGTCACATCATCATTACATCTCGGCATCTAAAATAGAAGGTTTTCATCAATCTCCACGCAGAGTTGTCGTTCCTTGCTCTCACATACAACTCTGCGAAATGCTCAGCTTGCCATTGCCTATAAAATAGGTAAAACCGAACGAACGCATTCAATGTATATTTGATTGGATATATAAGATCGCATGCATTAAATTAAGAAATATGACTTTTAAATGTAAGATAAATCGTGCAAAAACTTGCGAGTTTTAATGCAACTCTTTGGAACTATTTTGTTGCCTATTTACGCAGATGTAATCATTCCACGCGCTTCACAAATGTAAACAATTGAACATAATGAGATGGTTTTCTTTAATACAGTGAATGCAATGTAACCGTCGCAAGAGATTGTTTAGTATACTGTAACCTCAATGATGAACGCTTGGAATGATCATGACATGAATGAGACGCTTTCATAACAATAGTCTGTTCTGAGCCCAACACAGAGGTGAATGTAATGTAACCGTCGTGCAAGAGATTGGTTTTCATTGGACACATTCGTACGTAGAGGGTAGTCAATAGTTTCAATATTCGGTACTGTTGTGTTGCCTGCAATTAAACGAGTGCGTCTACTACATACGGGGCGATATGGTTAACTAATGATTATATATGGAGTAAATTGACGTTATTTCATTCGTAAGGTAGGGGTTATTTAACTTGTTCATTACAATATACAATATGACAGAAAGCCATGTATCGTCATTAAATAAATATTTCATATTGTTCACAGTCTGATTAAAATTACTTTTAATGTCATACTTATTGTCGTCATTTTTAATAATAAAACATATATTCAAACACGAAAGATGTAAAGTCTTGCTATATATATATATATATATATATATATATATATATATATATATATATATATATATATATATATATATATATATATATATATATATATATATATATATATATATGTTATAACAGCAAGATTGGCGTTTTGTTTTCTTTATAAAATGGTTATTATTAATTGAGTTGTTAATTTTACAATAACTTTATTTGTATTAGCTTAAATTTTAAACTATTATTAACGTTATGAATTCACATTAATTCGTCAAATACTGTATATATATATATGAAGCCGTTTTCATATTGAACTGATTATGTGTGCTTATGCCACGGAAACGCATTTTTCGCGGAACAGTTTAAAAAAGTAAAAGTAAAAATATTTATTAAATAATGAAGACAAAAATCATATTTGTTTAGAACAACACAAACTAATTTACGCCTGATTGTGTACTATTGCGGAAATAGCAAGCGGAGTTCTTTTTGTTTGTTTTTTATTAAACTTCAAGTTCTATTGCCCTACTGATTTACCCTGCGCATCGGAACTCAAAACCTTTGGTTATTCCGACACTAACTCGGAAATCTGGTCATTTTTACTGATTATAGTCTATTGATGGACTGTTGCTGTTACCATTATGTGTCAGATTATTAAATCGAAATGATTTTATCTTGTCATTTTAAATATATTTAATATTTAATCTGTTTGATGTTTACACTTAGATCAACACTAAATTTGAATAGTGTATTCTGTATTACTTAAGCATGCCTTTACATCAAATTGTTGGTTGATTTGTAATTTTCAATCTTTCGACATTTACAAAATTACTAATGTAAACATGTACAATGCTCACAAACAAAATATAATAACTTACAGTATGTATATTTATTTTAAAATTAAACATTAACATGGTAAGTTTTATACCATGTATTATCGATGACAATACATTTTCTAATTGATTTATATCGGGCGTAAGACCAAACGAGTCACCTTTTCTAAAATTCTGATCGTACAAATGTTAAAGCTATCGATTATAACTTTACAGTATTTTGGATCATGCATTCATATAATTTTATCAGATAGATCGAGGTTTGTGCCGCCTTTAAAAAAGCAAAACTGCCGATTATAAATATTCAGAAAAAACTATGCAATACTGTCGGTTGATGTATCGATTGCAAAAGTGAAACTGCCGATTTTAAATATTTCGATCAATCTTTACAATAATGTCGGTAAACGTATCGGTTTACTTTTGTTTCATAAAATGATATATTAATGCATATTATTTTCAAATAAAATATATGCATAGCTGGACTATAATATTACTTTCCAATACTCCAGTTGTAGAAGTATTTAAAATGTATGAATTCGTTGTGAAAAAAACAACACATTTTTATTAGACACTCAATTAACAAAATAATGATTATGCTTATGTGCTAAATTATGATGCATTTATTATATTTCGTATATACACTAAATTAAGTTCATTAATCGTAAATCATTGATAACTAATAAGCGTTAAACGGACATGCTACTGAATTATCATAATCAACGTTATAAATGAATCCTAAAAATCTACAATCTGCATTCTATTCCAAAATATAAGGTTAATTTGTTCGCTCTATAATTAGTTTTATTGTTTGTCATAAATTTAAGATACATATTATACATAGGCAAATATTAAAATACTGAATATATTAACCATTTTAACTATAGTTGTATTTGTTAAGAAATGGGTCTGTGTGTTGGGAATAAATAGGCTAAGTACAAACGTGTGCAACTTACCATTTAGGTCGTTGTTCGTCTTATCGACATTAATCCTTCGTTATATCGACGAACGAGCATGTTTGTCATTTATCACATGCCATACCCTGTTTCCCATGTAATATAACCATTATGAATATTTTTATCTTGCACATGTGTATTGTACGTTTTAAGCGCTTTCATTGAGTTAGTTTTCGTTCGATTGACCAATCGCATTTTGTTATTTTGCTGAAATGACGTTGCAACGTCAAATGACGTCACGAAATACATTTGGAATTATCATTATGTTTGCGTAAATGTTTATTTAATTTGCTCATTCAAAAGCATGTGATAAAAAGATCTTACACTCGTTGTCATATCATACCATATTGTATTAAACTCGTCCAGGAAATTCGTTTGAAAGCTCGCCAAAGGCTCGCTTGAAAACAAAATTCCTTAACTCGTTTAATAAAATATGGTATGATATGACAACTCGTGCCAGATCCTATACACATGTCATATATGTGCATATTTCCAGAAAATTCTTGCGAAAGTTGTGTTTTGTTTTGTTCAACGACAATGTAATAGTGTCTCTGTAAATTTTACAGGTGATGATGCTGAAATATATATCAGTTATGAAGATCTTTATACTCTTCCTCCTACTGGTAAGGAAACAATATCGAGCGGGTCAAGCGCCATCTTTAACTTCTCTGGTCAAATTTGAACAATGTCAGGCGGATAACTTAGGGCACGTGTTTCTACATGGCAACGATGTCAGCCTACGCAAGTGTGCAGCGCATTGCTCGAAGAAGGAATGGTGTAAAGGTTTGGCGTTTGTAAAGAACGTGATGTTGTGCAGTCTTTACAACAATATGACTTTATGGGAGAAAAGGCAAAGCACCCGCGGCGATTGTGCCGTAATCTACAAAGACAACCTTACAGGAATGAACTTTGTTGACATTCCACTGGAGGAACTTAAAGGTAAAAGTTCGATATAACAATTTTGTAAAGGCATTATACATAATGTTGACATCAATTTAATACGAAAAGAGTCACTCTTTCAAACTTGAAGACTTTTCTAAAGCAACATTTTTCAAACTTGAATATCTCAATAATGAGTTAAGATTTTGATTTAAAATTACACATGTGATCATTTGACTATATTCTGTGTAATATTACGATAAAATCATTCATCCGTGATAATGGGGTGCTTTTGCACGTGGGGTAGGTGTGGTTTTAACTTTTTGCACATGAAAATGGTGAAACGCGATACGATTCTAATTTTATTTCAATTTCTACATTTTAAGTGTGTTGATACACCAGGAAACTACACAATTAATTTAAAAATCAATATGTCTCGTATAAAATTTCAGGAGCCGACCGCGCAATCGGCATGTTGCAGGCTCCCTTCCCCACTTTCTAAAGCATCCGATCGTCACGGGTGAATGATTATATCGTTTGGTTGCACATACTGTAGTCAAATGGTCACATGTACAATTTCTAATCAAAATATTTACTAATAACTGATATATTTAAGTTTGAAAAATGCTACGTTCGAAAAGTCATCAAGTGTAGTACAACGCTATATAATTAAATTATAAAAACCCACCGAGATTGATAAAATTGAAATATAATTGGAATATTTATCTTCCAATTAAATTTCAATGTCATCATTCTCGGTGGGTTTTTACACCAGGAACACATAGCATTAATTAGAAAATCAATATTGCTCGTATGTAATTTCATGAGCGCAATGTTGCAAACTGGTCGTTCATGCAGACGTGAAAGTTAGTGCGTTTAACTTTTCACATATTATTTTACGATTTACGATTTTGAGAATTTTACTTTTTCAGCGATTTTTTAAATGTGTTATGTTTGATATTTTAGTGTTGACCAATTTCAATTAAATTTACGTCGAGAATTGGATATGTGTTGAACTAGTCTGAGTCCAAATTTCAACAAAATCCGTTCTACATAAGGGAGCTATATTGATTTGAATACGCGTTGCGTTAGAAAAGTCTCCAAGTGTACATTGTTGATAACGTTGACCTTTTTGTTATTGACCGAATACATGTTTTGTTCAGCATGCTTGGCAAAAGTAACAATCATTTTTTCACATTTAAACCTACGAAACTAACGTGATAAATAAGCATTTAATATTCAAACTGTTGATACTGTGTGCCCGTGTTTACAGAGTGCGACGAATTCGTCAGTGTGCCTAACGGAGTCGTTCTTGGTAACATGAACAGAGAGGGAAATCGGAGGCAGGTTGTTTGTAACAAAGGGTTTGTCATACAAAACGGAAGTGACATAAGTCAATGTATAAACGGGACATGGACACCCAAACCAACATGTGTCCCTGGTAAGCTTTATTTAAGAATTGTAATGCGGATTCTATTGTGTAGCACAACGGTACATTGGCCGATGCGTTTACTTAAATGTTAAGTATTAGTTACCAGGTCTTAATTTACGTCGTGCTGAAACAATCAATGATAGAGGCGAACGTTTTCTTTTCGCATACTATAAGTAGGGATTTGTCTTCGTAACGTATTATTGATAATGCAAGCGCATTAGTTTCACAAATAAAGGAAGACAGAACAAGTGTGATGAATACCCACTGGATTTTGCTTGAATTAAATAATCCGTGTTTATTGTGGATGCGTTTATTACGAATATTTACACACGTGATTTACGTTAATGCTATTTTATTCATGTTAAAATTAATTCAAGATCGCCAGTCCCGTCATATAACATAATGAAAAATCGATATTAAATGGACACTTTTACCAAGGAAACATATTTAATGAAATCTCAGTTAGGTTCGTTTAACTATTAAGATTGGGTAAATATAAATCATTAAGTTTCTTTAAACGAGATATCCTGTGATTGCTCTGAATACTCGCTCTATCCCTCTTATATACCAATTGTCGACAGTGAATACTCGCTCTATCCCTCTTATATACCAATTGTCGACAGTGAATACTCGCTCTATCCCTCTTATATACCAATTGTCGACAGTGAATACTCGCTCTATCCCTCTTATATACCAATTGTCGACAGTGAATACTCGCTCTATCCCTCTTATATACCAATTGTCGACAGTGAATACTCGCTCTTTCCCTCTTATATACCAATTGTCGACAGTGAATATTTAAAACATATTTAGTCCGGAGTTTTGTAAAATACGATCATAATCCTAAGTACATGCACACATTATAGTGTTATTCAAGTAAATGTATTTTTCATTGAATAAGTAGCAATACTTTATATGCATAAGGTTTCCTTTTTCGGTAGACTGGAATTTTCGGTAAATGCGGACATTTGTTTCAGATTGCCAAAAAGGATGGGAGAAATATGGAAATGCTTGCTACCACCTTTTCACGCAAACTGTTATGACAGCTGATGCCGCAAACGTATGTATGAGTTTATATTGATCTGAAATATGTATCGTGCTCTGGTAATTTACATTCAATTAAAATTGCATGATGACTTATTGATCAATTTGGTACTTTGTGCAGCATGAAAATGTATAAGTGTTCGTAGGCAATTGAATTCGGAATATATATATATATATATATATATATATATATATATATATATATATATATATATATATATATATATATATACTAGCCGTATTATGTTATTAGTTCAGATTGGAATATATTCACTAACATAAAAATAATTTCAAAGGATTTTTGTAACATTTTAATGTGAGTGTTATCTCCATTATGCACCACTCAATCAAAATAAGTGTCAGTTATGTATCATGAAACGTGAATGTGAAGGTGTGCGATTTTCATTTCACCGTGACAAATAAATGTAAATGTGATATTGTTTTCATATTTAACATTCCGGGACTGGCAAGTTCGTGGTGCGGCATAATGTTTGGCTAATTCATAGCATATTTTATTATTTTTCAGGAGTTTTGCAAATCAGTCGATGCGAAATTGATGACAATTACAACAGACGATGACAAGGATTATCTTTCCACTAGAGCAGGTGATTGTAGAAAAAAATATACCTAAATTGTGTTTGCAGATCGAATTCAGTTATTAAAACACCTTGCGCATTGACAACATCTTGTTACTGGGACCATGTGTTCATACTTGAGTTCATTTTTACATGAGGACACGCGTTCATACTTGAGTTAATTTGTACCTGGGGACATGCGTTCATACTTCAGTTCATTTGTACCTTGGGACATGCGTTCACACTTGAGTTTATTTGTACCTGGGGACATGCGTTCATGCTTGAGTTCATTTGTACCTGGGAAAATGCGTTCATACTTGAGTTTATTTGTACCTGGGGACATGCGTTCATACTTGAGTAAACTTGTATCTGGGAACATGTGATCATCCTTAAGTACACTTGCACCTGGGGTCATGTGTTCATACTTGAGTTCATTTGTACATGTTGACATGCGTTCATACTTGAGTAACCTTGTACCTGGGGACATGCGTTCATACTTGAGTAACCTTGTATCTGGGAACATGAGTTCATACTTAAGTACATTTGCACCTGGAGACATGCGTTCATACTTGAGTACAGTTGTACATGGGGACTTTCGTTCATACTTGAGTAAACTTGTATCTGGGACATGCGTTCATACTTGTCTCTAGGGATATCAGTAATGTACATGAGTTCATGTGTTATTTGTTTTTCTGATATACAATAACAACTCTGCAAGTATGAATGTTATTGAAATCTCTACTTTATTTCGTGCCCTACAGGTAACATAGGGTGGAAAACATGGACTGGATTGAAGATGAAAGAAGGTCAATTGAAGAACATGTACACTAACGAAACTGTCGTTATTACAAACATGTGTAATGTCGAACAAAGCTCCAGCGTTGACCAGACTTGTGTAACCGTAGCCGTAGACGAAAAAAAGTCGTATGCTTATTGTGTGTACGCAAATTCATGCTCTTCTATGTTCTTGATTGCCTGCAAGAAAGCGTTTGATACATAAAGGCTTGTATTGATTTCATTCTACTTAGTCATTGAATATTACAGAGACATGGCTCTATTCGGGTTATCAAGATTTGTTGTTCATAGTATTGACATGATAACCTGGAGGGTGATGCAAACATTACAAAATAATTCGATATTGTATCGTTTCATTATTTCCAGTTTGATAATTACGTTATTAGTCGCAGTCGTAATTATATTGGTTGATCCTAATAATATAAATATTCTCCAATCAGTATACATTCACATTTGTTGTCAAGCTCAATTAAATCTTTATAGCAAAAAAAGATTGCATTATTATTCTATAATTACATAGCGTGTTTATGTCATTTCAAGTGTCAAATTCTAGATTTCACGAATATATTTTTGCTAAGCTATTATTTGTTTGCACAATAGAAAATTATATAAATATTCGCCCTTAATATTTTTCCTTGAATGTATCGCTTTAACCGTATATCTATACTGCAAGTATCTAATGGTTACCCGCCAAAAGACTAAGAGATATACAAATGGGACGCGTCATTCCGTGAGCGCGTGCATGCGTGTGCTCGTCCGTCCGTCGGACCCTTCTGCGCGTAATTGTTCCAACACCAAACATTTCGAGTGCATTTTTCGATGTACCGTTACATATTTATTATCTTCAATTGATGCAGTGCAGATAAAAATTATAAATAATAAATAAGAGTGTATGTGCGCAAAATGCTCTATAATTTCTGCAAACGTTCACATAATTATTATCTCTTAGTGCGAAAGCGCATGCTTCCAATGTGTATTCGCGCAGAAAGGGGTTGCTATATAAACATGGAAGACGACATTCATTCTGAGAGTGTGTGCGTATATGAGTACGTCTTTCCAGGGATGTATGATTCGGCATAAAATAAATACAGGGTTTTTGTTTATTTTATACAAGGCATATCGAGACTCTGTTGTATATATATATATATATATATATATATATATATATATATATATATATATATATATATATATATATATATATATATATATATATATATATATATATATATATCATGTGACCCTTGCTACGTGCTACGTTGCCAGCTTTGACCACAGGGGCATGATTTGAAAAAAACTTAATAGACGACATTGCAGACAAACTATTCAACCTCTGACAAATTAATTATTTCAAGGAGTAAGATTTCTTTATTTCGAATGAAATATAAATCATTTTTGTAATATACTGAATGCACAAAAAGCTGTGACTTGAATTTAAATGTTATCATGGTTGACTAAAGGACAGTGTATGCTTTTTTTAATTTTAACTTTTCATTGCTTCTTTCCTTGGCATGGTTTAGAATTCATGCTAAAATGCATAAGCAAACAGTGTTCTCTCTTGCATCACAAACAAAATCGTGACATTACGAATATTGATACGTTTATTCGTTTGAAAATGTTTATGGAAACTGAGTTAGGTTACACAAGTTATTAATAAGTATGATTAATAATTTATGATCAGATAAGAGCACGCCATATTTGTTTTAATTGCGACGCAAAGTGATTAATT
The DNA here is from genome assembly GCF_020536995.1 of Dreissena polymorpha. NCBI lineage: Eukaryota > Metazoa > Mollusca > Bivalvia > Myida > Dreissenidae > Dreissena > Dreissena polymorpha. The sequence continues at coordinate 20,942,726 of NC_068359.1, read as the reverse complement.
ACTGTGATTGAATAATGTATTAGACATAATTGTGTCTAATTTGTTTAACTTGTATCGCTATATAAATGTGCCCCTTGTCATCTTTGAATCGGTGACTCTCTTGTAAATCAATATGTTTCACTGCCTGAAGCATAGTTGCATCCGTTTCGGTTGAGTCTCAATATTTGAATCCAATTATATACATCCATTTGGATGTTTCAGAAAGTGAGACAACTTTTTACTCAAAATATAATTTCTACCATCAACTTAGTGTAGATAGCTATTCCGTAAATTAAGTATAACTTTTGAAAAATAAAAGATTTCTATTGTTTTAAACAAAGTTTTACAAAACGGATCACGGTGCCTTTACCACGTGACTTTTTAAAATCTCTGTGTTGGGAGAATAAAGCGCGACCCAGTAAGCATGTTTAATGATGTCTTTTTAAATTGTTCACCATTGTTAATGGGATAAATTGGAGAGCCCGGTTATTTGTGAAAGTTTTCTGTAGGTATCATGATCTTTTTAAACATTTGTTTCAGTAAAGTGCAACCGCGCGTTTGTAATATGAAGTCCCCACACTGATCCGACATTTTCATACCGTTCAAACGCGCGGTCGCACTTTACTGAATAAATACTTATTTGTTTAAAACAATCATGATACCTATAGAACACTCTTACGAATAAGCGGGCTCTCCACTTTATCCCATTTAAATGGTGAAATATTTAAAAAGAGATCCTTAAAAATATGTTTGAAGGCATAAACGCGAACACTGGTACATGCATTTTGTACATGTAAAGGTTTTCGACTGGCAGACGAAAATAATTTTAAACCGCAGACAACTGTACTTTTTAAACAGTTAATACATCTATTTATCAGAACACTTCTTCTACTGTTATAATCATCAACGCTTAATCGATTTTTTGAAAATAAGATCGCGCAAAGCCATTTTAATGCGCCATAGTACATAACAACGTCGACATAACGAAAATCTGACAAAAATCTTGTTCCCACTCTAGATGCAGCAATCAATACATATTAAGTAGATTATGTTTTAAACTTACGTTTAAATTATAACGTTATTTTGTTATTAGTTTTATATATTTCTTGTCTGATATAAAGGTTTTTATCCCACTTTTACAGCGAATTCGGCTGATTAAAGCCTCATTGATTGAATTTCATCTATAATCAATGGCACAGCTATAATCAACGGCACGAAATGACGTCATCAACTGCCGAACCGGGACTACTTTTTCCCACGCACCTCGTCACCTGTATTTGCCAAGTGCATCAATAATAAAAACAATCTCAAATGTTTGTCAATCTTAATGACCTTAAAACAAAGAAAAGTAGCAAGAAACGTGTTTTTGTCAGCTATTGTCATTAAAACCACTAGTATTAGGTAAATTTAACACTATGCAAAAAGGTTCTGTTGTTTTTGCTCCACTTTGAAGAAGTCAGTTCGAGTTGCTCCCCTTTGACCGTAGAAAACAATCGTCTGGACCAAGAAATCCTGTGTTAATTTACAAGCTGTACTCGGATATGCGTCCATCTGATTTTTCTTCAAAGCACCTTTTCTACCTGGCAATACGCACAAATGACACTGCATCCCAGTCAGTGGTTCTTGCGTCAACAATTGGGTGTCAACAAGCTAGGTCAGATGCTGAAGGCCATGGCAAAAGACGCCGGCTTTCTCAAGCACAAGAGAATAACGAACCACTCAGTTCGCAAATTCCTGGTCCAAAAACTTCGAAATGCAAATATTCCACTCACTGAAACCATGGCCATAACAGGGCACAAAAATGTCCAGTCCATAACCAATTATTCCAACATATCTGTTGAACAGCAGCGAGTGTTCATTCTTGCTCAGTCCAGTAAATGTAACAATCCAACAGATTCCTCTTGTTCACCTTCATGCACCGAAACTTTGGCCGAAATGCAGCCTAGACAACCACTGTCTACCGTCGAACAAGTTGATCTTGATGTTCGCCCCACCCAGTCACTTCACCAGCAAATGTTTTTCTCTAGTTCGAACAACTTTTCATCACAATTCTTTGGTGCCAGTTTCAACATTCAAAATGTTAATGTATATAATTAGCTTAAATCCAAATAATCTTTGTTATTTCGTCACGAAATAACAACATATTATAACAATGAAGCAAATATTGTGCACCTCGTGATAGACTTAATAGTTTGATATCGAAAGTGAATTGTGTGTGGTGTTAGGCTACGGTGTAAACAAATGTAGTTGCTTGTATATAACAACTTAATGTCATATTGATATTATAAAAGTTTAAGATTTGCAATTCAATATGAATAAAATTGTAATTAATAACGCTCGACACTTTGTTACAGAACGATATTCTGATTTAAAAAAATGATTATTTAATCAACGGTTATTTGTGGAACGCGGAGTAATACACTGACCTTGGTTACACTACATTCATTATTAATGTACGACAAACACTCATGAAACTTATTTTGTTTCAATAAAAAAGTTTACTGAATAAAAAGTGGGATAAATAGAATAATAGGTCAGTGTTGATTATAGATCAGGTTTATCTAGTCCATATAAACGGACTCCCAGAGCCTTTGATATTTTTTGGCAGTCCATATGCACCTCTTGATAAACATGGGTGCAGTTCGCGCAGCGAATCCGTGCGCTTCACTAAACAGACGTCGTTCGAGACAAATTGAGGAAAATAATGAATAAACTTCATAAACATGTTAAATTTACCTGAATGGCAACCTACGCATGTCATCCTTTGCATGCACCCTATAAAAACACGACGATGTTTCAACACACTTTTCTCGCTGACATTATTATGTTTAAATGTGAAACAGCGTATTCTGTATAGAATACCACATCGTTATCGACTTTAAAGGCTGGGGCACATAACCCGACGTGCAAAGTATTGGTGTACTGCGACCTAACCAATATTGGGTCAATTTTCCAATATGGCGGATACAGCGTACAAAACAAAACCTTAGTCAATAAAATCAATTATTTCTTGCTTTAATGGTACCATTTGGATGAGTTTGTGGTTTAGATAGGTAACTTTGTATCAGTTCTTGCAGTTTCAGTGTTTCTTAACCCTTGCATTTTTGATAACATTTTGCACCCATGGCCAAGAGAGAGCGCATTGCAACTATCAGCAACCCATTTGGTTATAAAGCTGATAGTTGAATTATTGCAACTAATGTTTACCATGCTCGGCACGAAAACGAAAAAGCACTCGCCAAGGCTCGTGCTTTTTGTTTTCTGAGCCTCGCATGATAAACCTGATCTATAATCAACACTAACCTATAATTCTCTATATTTACTTCAAATTTACGAATTGCTTTACTACTATCTATACTTCATGAAGAAAGTGCATAAATGTCGAAACAATGACCCCTAATTAATTGCACTGGTAAAATACAATGGGTCGTGTACAAATAAGGACCAACCTTTACACACTCTGCTCTCAAATTGGTATTATTGTTAAACTAGATAACGACCTGATAAATAATTACTCAATGTTTGGCGGCAATACGTCGATCCACTCTCACTAAGGCTCGTTTTGTATTCATAGATACATTATTGCGCTGTGATAAAATCTCAACTTGGGATCGTGAAACTCGTTAATTTCTTGTTTTATGAACCGTTTTAATGTATTCAATGTTTGTAATGTAAAAATGCATAATTCATAAACAGAATATGTTACTGTTCCATGGTTTTCCAATTTATTAGGTTCGGCTTTAAATAAAATATCGGCGATGCTTGCCATGGCATAGACTGTCAAACGTATAACCGTGTTTAAAACATTATACTACGTTGTCGATGTATATACAGGAATTTCTCAGCGATGAATATTTTCATACAAAAGCACACTTACTAAGCTTTGTGAAACTGTTCAGGTTCAAAACCTTAAGTAATAAAAAGCGTTTTGACAACATGTAATCCCAATTTTAAAAAATGACGCGCAAAAAGGAATATATATATATATATATATATATATATATATATATATATATATATATATATATATACAACAACAACAACAACAACATTTATTTCGGCAATTAAGCTACAAATAAGCTTCTAGCCTACAATTAGATAAAGCAAATGGTAATTCTTCAGGTAAAGATTGCTGTGATTGTTAGTTGAATACAGAGGAAGAAAGATATTAGTATTACAGGTTAAAGATCGTGAATGCAATGTTAGTGCTTGATGGTCATTAAATATTTATTTGTTAAGATAAACATAATATACCGAAATCGCTTTTTGGTATATTGAGAAAACTATTTAGAATATATAAATATTACAATAGTGCATGCTTTTGGCATAATGAGAAAAACTATTTTTACTATCGATATAGTAAAACCAATATTTCACATATACAATGTAGTATTAATGGTACCAATATTTCACATATACAGCATAGTATAAATGGTACATGTTATCGATGAAAAATGTTGACTAATGTACATATATATACATTAACATAGTAAAACTAGTATTTAACATACACTCTCAACAAATAAAATGATGTATGTTATTGATGCGAAAAGTTGAATAATGTACATATATACAGACAATTAGTTAAGTCAATTAGTAATTCAATTTTCACTGACGTTTGAAGCAATGATAATTATTTTTTTTTTGTCAGAAAGTTACATGCTTACGAGTTCTTCTCTTAGTCTACTTGCATCGTAAATATATTTTGCAATTTGAAGAAGTTCACATTTATTTGTAGTTGACATGAGCGATTTAAATTTGGTTAATGTTGGCCATCTACAGTAATATGATTTGAAGTATTTTCTTCTTAGATGTGAGTATAGTGGGCATGTTAACATGAAGTGATATTCGTTTTCTATTAAATTTGTACAACATATTTTGCATTTTCGTTCTGCTCTCTCTATATTATAGTAACGTCCTTGTTCAATTTCTAGATTATGCGATGATAGTCTGAATTTACTTAGTGCTATTCTATATTTATTTTGTTTGATTATGTGCAAATACGGTTCAAATTCAAATTTGGTTTTAAACATACAATATGTGCTAAGTCTGCCAGGTTGATTAATGTTACTTAACCAATTTTGTTTAAATTGATCTAATATTCTAATTTTTATGCTCTCTAATGATATAGTAATACGTTCTTGATTAATCCATAAATTTGTTAACCTAATTGTTCTAACATTTCTTTTATTTGTGAGGCCCAATTGTTTTTGTTATAATTGATTCCGTTGTCGGCGTCGTTTTTCAATAGGAGATAAACTTGTTTTAGAATACTATTTTCATTTAAATTTAAGATTTTTATCCAATATCGGAACATAATAATTTTTCTGTGTTCATGCATCGGGATCCTACCTAGTTCTCCGTATAATCCTACAAGATTGGTTGATGTTTTTACACACAATAATTTGCGTAAAAATTTTGAATGTATTAGTTCTATGTCTTTTGCCAAATGATTACCCCAAACTTCAGCAGAATAATTGAGAATTGGGGATATTAATACATCAAATAATTTGAGTTTCTCTTTTAATTTAAATTCATATTGATTGAACACGGAAAATGATTTATGCATAGCTTTTGATGCGTGTTCTGAGATGTTCTTTTGAGTTCTGTTCCAGTTTCCGTTTTTAAAGAAATTGACCCCTAAGTATTTAAAGGAATTGACAATTTCGAGCTTTTCGTTGTTTAAGAAGAAATCTATATTCGTATATCTGGTGCTTCTTTCAAATATCATGATTTTTGTTTTTAAGGTGTTTATCTTTAATTTCCATGTATTGCAGTATATCTCAATGTCCTTTAGCATAGATTGTAACGCGGCGGGTGAAGTCGCAAATAAAACTTGATCGTCTGCATAGAGTATTAGAAATAACTTTATTTCATTGATGGAAAATATATTGTCGATATTCGAATTGATATTGTTTAATATATCGTTCACGAACATCATAAACAGTAGCGATGAGCCGCAGTCACCTTGTTTTACTCCTTGGTGTGAGTATAAGATATCCGATAGCTCATTATTGTTTTTCACTACAGATCTGACCGTGGAATACATCGCTTTAATAGCATTAATAATTTTCGTGCTTATATTTTGTGAAGTGAGTTTTTGCCATAAGAATGGAAGATTGATTTTATCGTAGCATTTTTCATAATCGATAAAGGCACTATATAATTTATGTCCACTACGAATGACTTTTGCTATTATAGCTTGTAATAGGAAAATGCAGTCAGTAGTGCTTTTTCCTTTTTGGTAACCAAACTGATTTTTAATTATAGTTTCGTTTTTTTCTGTCCATTTTGTAAGTCGGTTGAAAATAATTTGCGAATATATCTTGGCAAGAATGTTGTTTAATGTTATACCTCTATAGTTTTTTGCTGAATTCGGGTCACCCCCTTTAAATATAGGTACAATGTAACCTAGTCCCCAGCTTTCTGGATACTCGGCGTTGTTGAACAATTTGTTATAAAGTGTGTAGAGGTACGGAGATATGATATCAAATGCGTTTTTTATAAGTTCTGCTGATATTTCATCTGATCCACACGCTTTGTTGTTTTGTTGTTTAAACACTGCTTGATGTATTTCATTTAAGGTTATTTCGCAGTCTAAATCTGCATCGTTAATTAATGTATTTTCTGCATTTTCGTTATTAAAATTTTCATTTGTGGGTTGCGTTTCCCCTAATAGATTATTGAAATGTTCAAATAGGTCCGTTATCTGCAGATTGTTTTTCTTTTTCTTTTTATTTGTGTAGCTTTGTTTAACTGTCTTCCAAAATTTTCTAGGCTGGGATTTAGCAATATTTTCGAGTTTTTTGCCTTGGTTGATTTTATAAAGATTTTTGGCTCTATTTCTAATTTTATTATACATAGTTCTCCGTTGTGAAAAATGAATTCTGTTTTCGTCTGATTTACAACGGTTGAATACATTTCGTGCATTATTGAATTCGCGTTTCGATTCATGACACTCTTTGTTAAACCACGGTGGTTTTTGCTGTGTACTGCGATTATGTGAATTCAGATTACCCCCTTTAAACGATTTACTAAAAACTCGCGTTGCTTGCTCATGCATGAAGTTCGTGAGCAGATTTACCTGATCGACCGTACCCATGCTATTTAAATCACGAAGTTTATGTAAATTTGCATTTAATGATTCTCGATAGACGTGAATTAAATCTTGGTTAAATATTAATTTCGTTTCCGTTACATTTTTCGCATTATTATCTTGAACAGTATCTAATATGCGATTTTCAAATTTTAATGACAAATACAATGCAGCATGATCTGAAAAGTTATTCCAATTTAGAACTTTAAAGTCATTGAGAATATGAGTATGTTCTATATTAATAAGTAAGTAGTCTGTGACGCTGAGACCTCGTGTTGATAAGAAAGTATATTGTCCCGTTTTATCGTTTTTAAATCGTCCGTTCGCTATAATGTGACCTGTAGATTTGCATAGTGAAATCAATTTTTGTCCGTAGTTATCTATAATGCGATCAGCGTTAAGGCGAACGTTTAGATTGTCAACATTTTTGTTATCCTGCACGTGGTCTCCCGTCACATTTAAGTATATATCATTGCTAATAATATCTGATAAATTTCCAGTCCTAGCATTGAAATCACCAACAATACATGTGGCCCCAAGTGGCCCATAATGTTCTATACCTTTTTCGATTTCCTCGAAAAAATCGAAGTCATGGCCTATTAACACTTTCGAGGTAACTGGTGGAATATAACATAAACAAATGAATACATCTTGGTCGGTAGTTAATATTTCACTGCTTATCTTTATCCATATTATGCCATTTTTATTGTGTTCAATAACTGATATTTTATTATTTAGTTTTTTATGAAAATAAACGCTAAGGCCGCCGCTATAACGACCTTTCTTTGTTCCGTGACTTTTGTTTCCGAAAAGATGGAAAGAGATGTATTCATTTATTTCTAGGTTAACATTCAGTTTTGAGTGTGTCCATGTTTCAGAGAGTAAAATCAAGTCATGTTCTGCAATAAAGTTTAAAAATCTTCATCATTAATTTTTCTTACTAGTCCATTCACGTTCCAAACGAGAGTTCTTAGTTCCTCCTTTTGGTCCTAGCATGTAACTTCACGGAATTGGTCGCTGCTGTTGTTGCGCACCATAAGTCGGGAGCCAGCCCACTTGACTTGCTTCCCGGCTGATTTTTCCCGATTGAATACGTCGTTCAGTTGCCGCCCCTTGTTTAGGACTGCCTTGGTTTGCTGAATGCCTATGCCAAGGCCTGCATTCCTTAGGACGTCGTATTTCGATGTTGCCGTTGTTCTGACCAGTTCTCGTTGTGAATAGTAGTGAAACTTGGCAACGATGGGTCTCGATATTCCATGTGTAGGTTTTCCGAGTCTGTGAGCACGATCCAGAACGATATCGTCTGTTAACTGCAGACGCTCTGATATAACTTGTATGACTTTTTGTTGGCAATTTTCCTGTTCTGATTCACTGAGGCCATAAAATAACAGGTTTTCGCGCATGCTTCTGCTTTCTAAATCGTTCGTTTTTGCCTCTAATTCGTCCGTTTTGGTTTTAATGTCTGATAAAGCGGTTTTGATGTCTGAGTACTGATTAGTGATCACTTTTATTTCAGAACTGGTTTCCTTTATTTTATTTTTGGTGTCTTCAATTTCGCTACTGGCGAATTGCACTGCGTTTTCGGACATTTTCACGTCTTTTGCTTTAGAATCATTTTCTAATTTTTCAACGCGCGCATTTATTTTGTCAACAAGCTTCTCGAGTTTGTCTAATTTTGAAACAGATAGCTTGATGCTTTTTATATCTTGCATTATTTCCGCTGCCCATGGTGGTGGTGTCGTTGGTGGTGGTGGTGGTGGTGAAGGCAAGTAGTATTGGTTCTCAGTACGGACCTGGTTTGAGACGTTTGTGGGAATAGGTTGGCGGTGTGGTGTCATAAACTTTATGAGGTGCATAGTACTGACCGTTGTATGACTGTGTAACCGGTGGTATTACATATGGTGCTGCCGCTACTGTACACGGTTGCATTTCAGCTGCTGTTGGTGAGCTTTCAGCCATAACCTGCCACTTTTCAGGTTGATCACTCTCGGAGTTTGGAGAGGCCTCTTGCTTCGTTCGCTTTTTACCACCCTTGTTTTGTCCCTTCTTCGGCTGATCCTGATCCTGTTTGGATTGTCCTTTTTTTGTCATGGGTTAACGTAAATATTTACATTAGTGTTTATCAATAAAGGTTGCCCGAGGAGCACGGATTTCTTGTTTGATCTAAAGTTCTTAAGTCGAGTTTACCCTGTTTTCGTAGGCTACCCGAGGAGCACGGATTTCTTGCTTGATCTTATGTTCTTAACTCGATTTTATCCGGTTTTCAAGTGGTGCACGATTTTTATAAATTTTTTCACAATCCTTTGTATATTTATTTATGATTTCCCGCCTAAATTTTTCGATATAATACACTTTGTTTTCCTTATAAAACGAAAATTACCGTGATCGTTTTGCTTCCTTAATATCCTTTGTTACAATTGTTCACACTTGTTGTTGATGTTGTTGATGTATATCATGTTTTAAATGTTCATATGTCCGCGAGCACTAATTTTATTTATTTAAATCTCCAGAGGAAAACAAACACAGCCATCTTTAACGGAAGCGGAATATATATCATTCATGCTCTGTCTTCTTAAATCAAGAAATTAAACAGTTTTTCAAGAATGACTTTATGTTTTTATATACATAAAAATACATACAATGTTTTTATATTGTTTAAAGTTTCACTTAACAGCATACGCGTTTGTCGGAAAACAATCGCACTACGTGGTTGAACAATATGATCGTTTGACCCCAGTTGACGGTAGGTCAGTATGATCATTTTTCCACATTATACTAGTACTATACTTCGATGATAATTTAACATGTTTACAGTGTGTTATAATTTAATTCTATTTTAGTATATGCCAACAACCAGAAAGTAGGTAATATTATGCCAATATTACTTATTTGATTCAATCAAAAATATTGTAAGAAACTTTAATAAAGCAAAAGTATTTTGTTCGGAAAGGTCTTGCATCGACACCCCGCTATTGAAATTGGGAAAATTCGAGTTATGAAATCTTCCAATCAGGATTTTTTTTTTAATTGCTTGGTATCAAAAGCAAAAATCAACTCAAATACTGATTTACATTCATTTTGGCTTGAAATGTTCAGTGTAAGTACTCTTTTTTTTTGTTAACTTGCATATTATGCACTTTTGGAATAAAATTGACGGAATTTGCCTTTCTTTTGGAAAATTTTCAGACAGCAATTGGGAATTTTGTAGTTTTTTAGTTGTTCGCGAAACGAACACTGATGTTGTTACTTAAAATTTCAAGTCGGTTCAGCTTATCTACAGAAAGCTTATACCTGTCAAACATGCCGTATCCGCGCGAGAAAGAGTTGTATAATTTATGAAAGAGGTTTGAGTTCTCCAACCATATTTAATCACAAATGGAATCATTATATGAATATCGTGTTAAATGTAATAGTTTCGAACGGAGCTTGTATAGAAAAGAATCAATAAACAATGATTGTATTATACCTGTCGCGGAAGAGATTGTTTATGAATGATTAAAATAGTCTCTACTTTCTGCTTCGTCTTCATGACGAAGTATTTTTGCTCAGCTCATTCATTATCTGATGCTATTAATAGGTGCGGCTGCCGATAAACAACGGAGAGTCCAATTGCACGGCAATCTCCACGCAAAGTTGTTGTTTCTTGCTCTCACATACACCTCAATGGGTCATTCATTATCTGAGGCTATTTGTAGATTCGGGAAAACAACGCAATAGTATAAGGTTACGCTTGTTTATCATCTCAATTTATAAAACGTTGAACATGAGTTAAGGTAACGCACCCCTAACGATTTCCCGCGCTTTATTTTACGATCATTGCCGATCTTCAATGATCGGTTATTTCCGAGAGATGCATTTTATTTTTTTCAAACTTCGAATTTTGATATATGTTTACGTAATTTCTTTAGAATACATTTTTTTCACAATAAATATTGACTTTGATCCAAATATCATCTGAAAAAATACGATTTCGCGATTTCTTCAAAGATCGACGAGCCTTTTTACCTGTTTACTTATTGATATCTAATTTAAGCTTCCACAAATGTGCAGTTGTCGTGGTCGAGTGGATAAGGAGATGAACTACAAATCTTTTGGGATCTTCCCGCGCAGGTTCGAATCCTGCCGACATCGCATACTTTTTTCGACGCGTTTTATTTCTTTTATACTGTAATTTGATTTAATATAGCATATAAGCTGTCTTTATTGTTAAATGTGTTGAAATTTGTATGCACATACTTCAATTTTTAAAATTAAAACAACGTTATGGGTAAATAGGGTGATTTACTGCTGAAAATACGAATGATGCATGTTGCATTTTTATTTTTATTTCAAAAAGTAAACGGTAGATCTGTCTATTTCTTGGTATTTTTGCTGTATATTGTGATTCTATAAAAACTACGTTTAAAATATAACTTAAATGATACTATTTTGAATTTTATGACACTTTGTTTTTACTTTACTTGGCTGAAATCACTTACATTTCATGGCGCTCTTCCATAGGTAACAATTTGTAAAAAATATATGTCTGTAAAAGAATACTTATTTCATCTTGTTTAAACTTCAAACACCTTTATCGCATCTGTACACATCAACTGCATGCCAATATTTGGAAATTGAATGAATTATGGAACTTTTATATTTCCCAGGGGTAAAAATAAACTGGACAAAAGCCGAGCGTGGGGTGGTTTTAAAAAATCGGTAATTTTTTTTTAAAAAGCATGAAAAGCCTACCTACAAATATGCATGTAGTTCAGTGAATTGATGCTGATTAAGAAAATAATTAATTAGATTATATTTGGATATGTGACCATTATGGATGCGCTACCTTAAACAATAACTTCAGGGATACGATAGACAAAAACAACAAAATGCTTCATAATCGCTAAAACCGAATATAACAAATATTTATTATAATAATAATACGAATGATCTGTTTCGTAGCCTCGTTTATGCTCTACAGCGGGGATTTCTGGGAAACGTTCTTTTGTTCTCAATAGAAAGCGGCGATCTTTTGTATTTATGGGTGCTAGCAACGCATTAATAGAAGGTTAGTAGAAGGTTAAGCTTGTTTATATTCACAGTTCTTAAGTTATAAAACGTTGGACATGAGTTCACCAATAACTACAGGCATACTTTAGACAACCTCAAAAATGCTTTATAATTGCTAAAACCGTAAACAACTTAATATAAAAGGAAATATCTTTTTAAAATGTAGTCGGCTTATACGCTGACTTTGAAATAAAGTTTGCATTTTACTTTTCTACATAAATAAATAAATGAGAACAAAAGTTTCATTAAGATGAAAAGCTAAGTAAAACAGCTATTCCGAAAAAGCGCATTAGTGCTCTATACATATGTTTAGGTCAGATTTGTTGACACCGTGTGAACTGCTCGGGTAACAAGTAATGCATAAACAACAATGTACGGATCAACAGGGCTGTCTTGATAACTACCTAATTCGTGAGTAAAAAGTATTGCTCGCAGATTCATTTTTTAGCTCACCTGTCACGAAGTGACATGGTGAGGTTATGTGAACGTGTGATGTCCGGCGTCCGTTGTGCGTGTGTGCGTGCGTGCATGCGTCCGTCAACAATTTGTTTGTGCAGACAGTAGAGGTCACAGTTTTCATCCAATCTTTATAAAATTTGGTCACAATGTTTATCTTGATGAAATCTGGATTGGGATTGTATTTGGGTCATCTGGGGTTAAAAACTAGGTCACTAGGTTAAATAATAGAAAAACCTTCTGTAGACAATAGAGGTCACAGTTTTCATCCAATCTTAATAAAATTTGGCCAGAATGTTTATCTTGATGAAATCTGGGTTGGGATTGTATTTGGGTCATCTGGGGTTAAAAACTAGGTCACTAGGTCAAATAATAGAAAAACATTGTGTAGACAATAGAGGTCACAGTTTTCATCCAATCTTAATAAAATTTGGCCAGAATGTTTATCTTGATGAAATCTGGGTTGGGATTGTATTTGGGTCATCTGGGGTTAAAAACTAGGTCACTAGGTCAAATAATAGAAAAACATTGTGTAGACAATAGAGGTCAAAGTTTTCATCCAATCTTTATGAAATTTGGTCAGAAAATTTATCTTGAAAAATTCTGGATTGGGAATGTATTTGGGTCATCTGGGGTCAAAAAAACTAGGTCACCTGGGCAAATCACAGAAAAACCTTGTGTAGACAATAGAGGGAGAGCAGCCAACACCCTGCCAATTATTCAGTCATGTGACTGATTTGTTTTAAACCGGTTTATTTTTACACAAATCTAACGTAGTCAATGTGATTGTGTTGGATTTGTGTCATTGCGACACAACTTTGTTTTAGTTTTAAACGGGATTATTGTTCAACCTTGCCTTTTTTAAATCAGGCCAATGGTATTGTCCAGATATTCCTTAATATAAAACATTTTTTATAAGAGTATGACGTTAGTCCACCATTTACATTCTTCAGTTTCTTAATATATTCATATTTTATCGCAGTTTTTATTTAAAAGAAAGGACGAGGCTGTCCAGTAACCCGGATATGTTGGCTGCATTGCAACCTCTCCTTTCCCCTCTGACACCCCCTTCTCCTTCAAACTCAAAGAGCCATGTCGGACTGAAGTGCACGGTGCAGGGCTTTATACCTTGCAAAACCCTTTTTAGCCCTATCCAGGGTAATACCAATTCTTTGGTATTACTGTAAATTTTCTTAGTATTGCTATTTTTACATCTTTGCAAATTTTGGACCTTGTATTTCTTTAATTCTTGTTAAAATTGCTATTTTATATAGCAAATTTCCTTATTTTTGTGTCAAATGCTATTTTATATAGCAAATTTCCTTATTTTTGTGTTAAATTGCTATTCTTTATAGCAGATAAGGTACCTTTGTACTATTCTCTCTCTTGTTTTCCCCTATATCTAAATAATATAGGTTGGATAAGAGCAGTTTGTGGGGTTTTCCCTGCATTGAGGTATTATTTTGTCTTTTTACCAATTTTATATCACACTGTTTTAATTTTTCTTCAATTGTTTTCATACTTTTTTCATCTACCGTGCACTCCCTCTGGTCCATGTGAAACAACCGTCATAGACTCCGCCTCCACAATTACCTCCCTTAGACCAACCTATTGGTAATGCCCCTGCTGGTTTATTCCCCGCTTATCCCAGCCTATACTTCCAAATCTCTCCTTCTTTTAACCCTCCAGGGTGGCAACTTGTAGTTTATATAAATAAATGCATATAGTACTGTACATAATGTAAATAATCTACTTTTATGTATAAATTTATCTGTTCTGTCTCATTTTTAACTGTAAAGTTCATTGTTTTACTTATAATTTTTATGTGGCCCTATGAAGGTGACCGTTTGGCGACACGTAAGTCATTACCTTAATTTTATAAGGGTTATTACTAATATCCCTTTTAAATATTGTCTTAACGCCACTCTGGGGGTCGTATCTTCTTCATAGCCCAATTCTCATGAGGTTCCAAACAGACAGGGTCTTTTGTTGGAGCATTACGGCTATATTCCCTGTCTACAAGTGTCAAGCATTGAACCACGCATACTAATATTTATAAATCAAAATACATAATACAATTAAAATTAAATTACAGTACCCAATACCATCATGTGTTATATTTCTACCTTAATGCATTTAAACAAGCAAATCCCCTTTCACAGAGGAGAGCTATTAAATCAGGCTCTTCCCCTCCAAATAATTAATGAACATAAATGTCATATCTCCCAATTGCTTCTGTCTCCTTGTATATTACATAACTTACATCTATCTCTTGACTTTATTATGCACCTAAAACATATAGTGGCAATGCTGGTCCACTTTGTGATCTGGAAAATCCCAATAATACATATTAATATTTGTATTTACCTTAAATATATTAAACAACAGTGTAGTTTGTTTATCTAAAAACGCTTCACACATTTGTGTATTTCTTTTCTTTTCAAATAACATGTAAATTAAAGTATTTCTATTTGATATTAACATCTTATATGCAGATCACGAAGTTAAAAGACTCCAATAAATTCATTGCAGCATACGATTAACAATGAGCCTAGTAATGATGATGCCACATATAATAATATGTGTTTTCACCATCACTACTTATATAAATTTGGCTATTCTCTTCCTTCCTCTTTCTTTTTAACATAAATAACATCAATAGATTAGTAGTAGTAGTAACAATAATATAGCATCCTCATAGTACTTCTACAGTATAAAATAATCATTCTATATGCAATTAAATTTAAGTATTAATGGATGT